>NC_133622.1:253350728-253523228 GCF_048593235.1 Sminthopsis crassicaudata
AGCCATGAGTTTACACCATTTGGTGTCTGGACCAAATATAATATGGAACTTGAAACCACTGAGGAAGAAGTAAGGTCACTGGCACTTGAGAAATCAAATGGGGCTGAATGATTTTCCCAATTGAGATATTACACAGGAAGTGGTTGTTCTCTGTGTGTGTGTGTGTGTGTTTCCTGTGTGGTATGCATGTTTATGATATGTTTGTGTGGTGTGTGTGATATGTATGTGTGTGAAATGATGTATCTCCTCCCCTTGTATTGGTCTCATTAGACCCTGTCCTGTAACACCCCTACAATACCTGCATTCATCAGGAACTGGGGCATGAGGAGTGAAGAGAGATTGGAATAGAGTCACAGAAACCCAGAGAGACCTGGACAGAGAGGACACAAGGAAGGATGCTGAGCTCCAGCCTTGCCCTTTATCTAGAGAAAAGGATTTGGCTCAGCTGGGAGAGGAAGGGGTGGGGAGAAGGGAAATGAGCCCTGGCAGGGAAGGGAGGGGGACATGGCTAAGCTGAAATCTCTTTTCAGGGCAGAGGATAGGGTTGGGGTAGGGACCCAGAGGCCTGAAGGAACCTTGTGGATCAAGTCTGAGAGGAGACAAGGTGGGCGGGGTCATAGTTCCTAGAACCTTGAAGAGCCTGACCTGAATCCTTGCCTTCATTTACAAAATGACAGGTGGCCTGGGGCCTTCAAGGATGGGTTTCTCCTTCCTGTACTGTTTAGGACAAGGGCCATTTCTTGTAGAAGTTTCCTCTGGGCTGGTGGCATGTGAGATCCTGGACCTCACTTTCCTAGGTAAAGAAGCCTCCAGCAAGCTAGAGGGCTTCACAGGGCACAGAGCACTGGGCCTGGCTCAAGAAGGTCTGAATTCAAATCCAGTCTCACATACACTGAACCTCTTCCTGCCTCAGTTTCCTCAAGTGTAAAATGGATCTCCTGAGAGCCCCTACCTCTCAGGTATATTGTGAGGATTAGATGAGATATTTGTAAAACACATGGGACAGTTCCTGGTATAATTTTGGTCTTCAGTCAAGTGAGTGTCAAGTAAACTGGAGTTTTCTTGGCAGAGAATGCAGTGTTTTGCCATTTCTGTCTCTAGCTCATTTTGCAGATGAGTAAACTGAGGCAAACAGAGTTAAGTGGTGTGCCCAGGGTCACAGAGCTGGCAAGTGTCTCAGGCCAGCTCCCAGTTCTTCCCATTCCAGACCCTGGAGCTCTGCCTTCTGCCATCCCCACCTGCCTGGCTTACACCCAAGAAATGTTTGCTCATCCCTTAGAGTGGAAACTCTGGACTCAATCCCACAGAAGCTCAGAGGGAATTGTGCTTTTCCTGGCAGGGAGCTGGGAAGGGGCTGCAGGTGGCCTGGAGCAGGGGCTTATTTCTGGGGCCTCATCTCTGGGCCTCTTGTTCTTAGCCTCATGAGGAGGTCTCCTGGGTGTTGGTGTGGGGGAGGTCCCTCATCCCACCTCCCTCCTCCTGCTCCTCCCCCAGTGCTCTCTGGAGCACCAGCCTGAGGGGCTCCCTCCCTTTATGCCCTCGTTTGCCCACAAAGAAGTAAATGAGGGGGTTCACGCTGCTGTTCACACAAGCCAGGGGCCCAGATATGCTATAAAGCCGGAAATCTATTCTGAAGCGATAATTTATGAAATCCCCGATCCCCCAGGGCAGGCCGCACAGCAGGAACGCGAGCACCGCGAGCAGGACCAGGAGGTAGAGCCTGGGGGGCTGCCGGTGCTGGGAGCTGCACTGCACCTTCAGCAGCAGCGTCAGGCTGGACACGCACAGCACGCACGTGAGCAGGAGGAAATACAGGAAATAGATAATGAGGAAGTTGTGGCAGAAACGGCCAGGAGACACATAATTCTTTGTGAGAAACTCTGTGACTTCGATCATCCCGGCCACGGCCCAGAGCCCGGCGCAGGTTGTAGCAGACGTGCGCTTGGGGCGGCGGCAGCGGTACCAGAGCGGGAAGAGCGCCGAGAGACAGCGCTCGGTGCTGATCGCCGCCAGGAGGCTCAGGCCCGCTCAGTAGGCCATGGATTGGACGTAGATCACTACCGTGTACATTATATGGTAGTTATCAACTGTCATTAAGGAGACCACAAAGGAGCAGCAGAGGAAGAGCGCGTCGGCCGCCGCCAGGTTGAGGATGTAGACGGAGAAGGGGGTCCTCCGGCTGCGGAAGCCCAGGAGCCACAGGACGGCGCCGTTCCCCGCCAGTCCAAGGGAGGCAATGAGCAGGGAGTACACGTCCATCCAATCATAAAGATGAAACTCTCCAGGTATCCCAATGATCCCAAACCTATCCATTTCCTCGGTAGCATTGTCATTCATATATTCCTGTTGCTGGGGTGTAGGGGACACAGCCATGGTGGATGGCCCCATGCCCAGAAAGCCCTGCTCCTCTCAGACGCCCTGGGGATGCAGAGACAGAGAAGGCTTACTCCCATCTCCTCCTTCCAGAGTTAGAGCCTCTCCTCCCCAGAAGTGTAGGCCAAGCGTAAGCAATAAAAAATATTCTAGTCTCACTTACTAGAGAGAGAAAGGATTATTTCACTCATATTGGGAACCAATTATTCAACTAGGATGAAGACTTTTTCATTCCTATTTCTCATTCAGAAACCAACCCCTTGTGGGTTATTAAATCAGTTTCCAAAGGACCTCGCTGCTAGATGAGCTATAGGGGATTTTATGGATCAATCTCCCTAGATCAGCTTAGAACATTGCTAAGTTCTCCATCATTCTCATGTTTTCTTCCTGTGTTTCCACTGAGGCAAAAAGTCTAGAGATAGGGAAACTTCCCCAGCTCTTCTGTATACTAGAGACTGAACCAAAACAGCACTTTAATGGGTGAATCCACTTGGCAAATTTGACTAAGCAATTTTGTTCCTCAATTAATTTTTTGGATTAGACTCTAAAAGCATTGTTTCATAAAATACATCCTAATTCATTGATTGATAGAGAAAAGGATTATGTCTTAATTCTGGCTTTGCTCTGGGATTTCTGTGGGTAATTAAAAGAAACAAAGAAGCAGGATTGAGAAGGTGGGAGAGTCACCATGAATTTTTTTTTCTAAATATAAGCCACAAAAAATAATGGAAACTTATGTGCAATGAGGTTCAATTATTGTCACTAATCATTATGAATCAAAATTGATTGGATTGAAAATATTGTAATGGCAGGAAATTAGAGAACTGAATGAGTCCTTACATGTACAAAAGGAATAAAATATATTTGCACCTATTTCCTAGGAGTAAGAACTGAGGGGATCACAGACCCTTTAATAAACTGCCATTGGCTCAGAGCTTTCCCTCAGTCTATCTTATTGCAGGTCGGACATTTGAAATCCCCCCCATTGCCACAATGAACCATCACATAAGCTAAATCCGGTATGTTCCACATCCTTAGTCAACCACTTCTAGAAAGGAGAAAATCTTTTCTGATTTTCTTTGTCAAACTGCAATAAACATTTGCTCAGTACTTACCTCTTGGAGATTCTGGGCCCAGATTCCTTTTTACCACTAAGCTTGGTGTTGGAATACAAAGACAGTGAAATCTTCCCTACCCTGAAGTAGCTGGTATCCTACTAAGAGGAGGCAGAGGGAGCAGGATGCAGCCCCAGATGTTCGCCTTGTGCCAAACCAGATAATTGATCAGCACAGAACATGCCTAATAGTTGATGTCTGGCATTTCTGATTGCTTTGGCTTCAGTTTCTCTTTATAGACAAATGATGAGATTTAGGGCCAAATGTCTGGGAAAGGATAGATCAATTAACTCAGACCAAGAATAGGAAAAATATTAAGGAAATGTGGGATTCACTCACACCCTGAGCCAGAACCCTCATCGGGAGGATTGGGAACATCATCTTTCACACCCTTGTTCAGAGACTTCTTAAGCACTCCAAACTGCTTCTCCCTTCCAGCTGGGGGCCATATTACAAAGAATTTGAAGGTTGGGTGTTGCTCTTGACCTCCAAGGGAAAAAGAAAGCATCAGAACACAGAAGTAGAAATTTCTGCTGCTCCCCACTTCCCAGGATAATGTTTTCCAGCTGTGCACAATGGAAAATATATAAATTTATAAAGGATTAAACACAAATTTGTAAAGGATTAAACTCACCGAAACTCTAGAATGAGAAATGACAATGAAGAAAGGGTCCAGTCTCTGATTTTCCCTTTTTTCCTCCCCAGGTTCCTGTGCCTGGTTCTGCTGTTGATGCATGTATTTATCCTCACTGGAACATGAGAGTGGACATAGAAGCAGGATTACGTATAGTTCCTCTCTTTCCATTATATTCTGTCCCCTCCCTTTCTCCCTGTTACACTTACTTAGTCAAAAAGATTTTCCATTTGCTTTCATACTGGAAAGGTGGAGGTTTTCCAAACACTGACCTCAGGTAATAAATTCCCTAAAGCCTTCAAGTTCAGATAAAGCTTCCTAAATGGTGTTGCTCTGGAAAAGACTTTGATTCTCTGTAAACACCAACCTCTACAGTAGGACTTAAGAGTAATTACTATTAGATTGATGTGACCCATTATCCTCAATTAACTGGTCTTTCCCATAATCCTTGAATATTTATCAGTCATGGTAGTTACAACTTGAGAGAATGAAAAAAAATATTTCCTATTGTTCACATGGTACATTAAGTCCTTTTCTAGCTCTTACAGAACTTTTCTGAAAAGAAATAGTATATTCTCTTGTTGCCAGAGTTTTATAGAGATTGAAGAGGCTCAGATTTTTTCATACTACAAGCGGGTATTAGAATGAGTCTTCAACTGGACCCATGCATTTCAAGATTCAAATAAGGAAAATGAAGATAGATATAGACTTATATATATATATATCACAGAATGCAACTGCCTCTCAGTCTCCTTGTATCCTTATCATCCTCTCACAATGAAAGGATCTATTCTGCTGGTCAGAATTAGATCCCGAGCAGCCACTAGCACGTGGCTCCTATAACACTTTATATCTTCAAAATTTATGCAAAGATAGTTTTCGATGTTCTTCCTTGCAAAACCTTGTCTGCCAATATTTTCTCCCACTGTTCCCCCTTTCTTCTCCCTTTGACAGCAAGTAATCTAATATATGTTACACACATAAATCTAATATATGTTACACATATGCAATTCTTCTATTTGTATTTCCACATTTATCATGTGGCACAAGAAAAATCAGAACAAAAAGAGGAAAAAATTAAACATTTCAAAAAGCAAGTAAACAACAACAAAACAGTGAAAATACTAAGTTATGGTCCACATTTCAGTCCCACAATCCTCTGTCTGGATGCAGATGGCTCTCTTGATCACAAGTCTATTGGAATTGTCCTGAATCACCTCCCTGGGTACCTTAGAATCAGCTGGAGTCAGGATAAGCAAAAATCTTTATTCTAGGTCTTTAGAGGTAGAAGTGAAGAGAGTGGTTGTGTAGTATCTCAGCGACCTCACTGCCTTGTCTCTCTCTCGAAGTGACTCTGGCTAGTCTCCCTGTACCTCCTAGTCCCACCCACAATTCTCTGTATATACCAAATGATTGGGCCAGCACAGGATAGTAGGAAGGGCCATTTTCCAAGCATATTCTTATAGAGTATAGTCCAATCAGTAATTTGCCTCAAGTGCTCTATTGTCTGACCCCAGTGCATTGACTCAAGAGTTTCAGCCCTTCGCAATACCCCAATGCAATACTTTCTTTCTCCTCTCCTCCTATCTTCCTTTCCATTATCACTTTAATGAACATGGGAACTCTAAGCTTGTCTTCCTTTTTCCCCTCAAAAATTCTTTGACAAGATTGGACTCTTAAAGAAAAGTATAATTCCCCCCAATTTCAGCTTATAAGCATTTGATCATCATTTAGTCCATTCAAATTGTAACGTCCAGTCTAGCTCTCTTGAGGGCCTCAGGATCAGTTAGAGTCAGGATCAGTCAAAGTCCTTGGTCTTTAGAAGTGTAGTAGGCAGACAAGCTACCACATGACTCATCAAAGATGGATCCGACTCTGGAGTTTGGAGGCTGAAATTTTCTCTTCTGTGGATCCTGTGGCAGAGAGACTCTGACTCTCTCCCTCAGCCCTCCAGTCCTTCCTAAGATTACCTCACCACAACACATTCAGATGGCACCAATCATGAGGAGAGCCATCACATCACCATATCATCTAAATATGTGTTTATGGAACCATTATCTCACGTTGAATAGGTACTTAGCCTTAAGTACTCTGCTGTCTTAGATTCAAATACATCTTTTCAGAGTTCCAGCCACCTGCAATCTTTCCTCTAACCAAAATATTTAAACTTGTTTGCCTTTTTTCCTGAGGCAATTGATTTGGCCAGAGTGGTTGGGAGCACAATCTCTAAGGTGATTGGCAAAGCCCAGCACTGAGATCAAATATGCACAGCACTCATGCAGGAACAACATTTCCTTCTATGATTCTCATTAGTGGACTACTATTTCCTATATTATTTATAATTGGCTTGATTACAGCACTAAAACATTATCTAAAAAAATCTGGTGACAGGGGGAATTTGGGCAAGTTAACTAGAAATGATTCCACATCTTTATTCTGTTCTAATAAAACTAATCTCTCACTGAGACAAAAGATAAAGGAGAGAACACTATGGAAAGTATTGTCATTATCAGAAAGAATCCAAAGGTCCAAGAAATAATGGTGTTTACCAACTTAGACTTAGAAAAGATCAGTATGTCTAGGAACCAAAAGATGGTTAAAGTTTAATTAGGAATTGTCCTAAATGCCTATGTATATGGTTTCAAGTCAAGAAAGTACAAGAATCAAACAATCCATAGATTTGACAAAGAAGACATAAGTAAACTAACAAAATTCACTGACATTTAACCTTGTATAACATTTACCTTTCATTATTGGCTTTGCATAATGTAATCAATAATTAACACTTAACCATAAAAAAACTTACTCAAATATAAAATCTCAAATGTAGTAACATAAAATCCAATAAGTCGGACACATGTCTGAAGACTATATTGACCTAAAGAAAAGTATATGATCATGATGTAGTGTTAGGATTACTAAGTGAGAACTGAGGTTGTCTGGACAGTGACAAGGTGAGAATTCAGGTTTTCTGGACAATTACAAGGTGAGAACTCAGGTTGACTTGATAGAGGGGGCAAGCTCATTGGCTGGGGTGGTTCTTCCCAGAAGCCCTTGCATTATGCCACGCCCATTCTCTGGGAGAATAAAAGAGAGGACTCTCAGAGAAAGAAGAAGACTCTCTGCATTACATCAGGCCTGACGGGGCTCTCTGCAGGAAGGGAAGTCACTTCTTTGGACAAGAGTTAACAGCAAATGCCTGGAGACAACGGTTCGTTACAGGAAGAAGAATCTGTCGGAGAGATTTGAGTAGACACAGCAGATCTCTTCCCAGAGAGTGATCCGGCAGCTTCTGGAGACGACAGCGCGCTACAATTTGGCGCCCAACGTGGGGCAAGGACTTTTGCTTATCCTGACAAGAGGAGCTAGACCAGACCTTCGCAATTTGGTGCCCGAACAGGGACAGACACGGTCCTGATTCCAGTGGAAAAGCTTCCGATCTAGATCTCAGTCTCTCTGACCCAGAACCGTGAGTAACGAGGAAACTTTGTTAAAGATTAAGTGAGCGTGCTAATAGATAAATAAGGAACTTAACTTGTTAAGGGCTAAACCAGGAATCTCTTATAGCTGAAATGGGGCAGATGTTAGCTATATTCAATCCCTGGACCTCAGCCGACTCATCCCCAGCCCCAGAAGCAACCTCAGCTCCACCCCCATTCAGGAGTGGTACTATAGAGAGTATAATCAACATAATTGAGGAGCAGAGTTTACTTGTAACCTGGGTACAGATTGCTAAACTCTTGGCTGCATTAAGACGCACATCCCCTTGGTTCTTAGAGGAAGAAAAGATAGATGTAGATAAATGGAAGCTAGTGGGATATGAAATGAAAGAATTTCAAGCAAAAAATGGGCCTCGTTCAATTTCTGCAGAAGTATTTTATATCTACAACATAGTTCAATTAGCCTTAAACTATCAAGCAAGTTGTAGGAGAAGGAAAAGTTCTAAAAATGAACAGAGGAGGAAGTGTGAGGATAAAAGGAAAGATCAAGATCTTGCCCTAGAGCAAGAGGATTTAAATGAGGAATTATGGTATGATTCTCTTGAAGAAGCTTCAACCCTGCCTAGAGAACAGATTATTGACAGGCCCACATCAACCCCACCTTCAGAGATGGAGGAAGAAAGAGGGGAAGAGGCAGAAACACAAACAGAATTGCCTGTGAAGAAGCCTAAGCCTATGACAAGATTAGAAAAAGCATTGGTTAAAGCTAAGAGAGAAGGACAGGATATAAGTGATTTTATACATGCATATCCTGTGATTGAAAATACTGACTCTGTAGGTAAAAAAAGAAGAAGATATGCACCTTTAGATTTGAATACAATTAAGGATTTGAAAAAAGGTTGTACCCTTTATGGGGCTACATCAGCTTATGTCAAAATGTTACTAGATGGTTTGTCTTATGAAGTCCTAACCCCGAATGATTGGAAATCCATAGCAAGGACATGTCTGGAGCCTGGAGAAAATTTATTATGGCTTGCGGAATTTCATGAATTATGTAAAATTCAAGTCAGATGCAATTTGGAAATAGGAGTTAACACACAATTCACTTTTGAGCACTTAGCTGGTGAAGGTCAATATGGAGAGAATTCGGAACAGATTAATTATACCATGACAATATATGAACAAATTGCTAAGGCTGCAATAAAAGCTTGGGGTGTCCTTCCTGGACAGAAAGATCGTGGAGAGGCTTTCACTAAAATACAGCAAGGTCCCAATGAACCTTTTGCAGATTTTGTGGGACGTTTGCAAACTGCTGTCAAAAGAACTATTGGAGAAAATTCAGCTACAGAAATAATGACCAGACATCTGGCTAAGGAAAATGCCAATGAGATTTGCAAAAGAATTATATGGGGATTAGACAAAGATGCTCCTTTAGAGGAGATCATAAGACGCTGTGCTACAGTGGGAACAAATGCTTTTTACACCCAGACAATGATGAATGTGGAAAGACAGGGTCCCTCCTGGCAAGGGACTTCTAGAGAAACTCGGAGATGTTTTCAATGTGGAAAAATTGGACATCTAAGAGCTCAGTGTAGGTATGGAGATACAGTGAGAAGACAGGGTGAAAGAAGACCTAAAACCCCATGTCCAAAATGCAACAGAGGACTCCATTGGGCATCAGAGTGTAGAATAATTCAGGGAAATGGGACGAGGGGCCCACGTCCAGGGCCCCAGGCAAAAAAGACTTGGGGCATGATGGCAGCTGATGTTACACCTAAAGAGCCTTTAGAAGGCCAGGACTCTGATTTAATCAATCAGCAGAGAAGCAATCACATGGCAGAAAGGGATTACCTGATAAGTCAGTCAAAAGGCAATCAGATTGCAAAAATGGATTACACTTGGGGAGAATACAGGCCTTTTAAACCAACAGGGCTGTGCCCAGTGCAAACAACTCCAATGTAATTGTCAGATGATGAGAAGAGATTTAGAAAGTGGTAAATAGAAAGAAATTAGATAGGTTAACTGCCTGGGAGAGAGCGTTTGCTTGTATTTCTTCAGCAGGAGAAGGAATCAGATGGGTGCCAACGAGTCATATTAGCCTTGTCCATCAGAGAGAGACAGAAAAAGAGAAAGACCTCAAAATAAAGGAGAAGATCTAAGAAACATCTGACACTGAAAGAGCATGGATAATAAGAAGACTGTTAAAGAACTTTAAAAACCAGCAGGAATCATTGGACTTCCTCACACAAGATGAGACTAATGGACAATGGGCTTATGGACATTTATAAATTTTCAATTTATGATTATTTGATTATGATTATGTTATATACTTCTAGGATGCGTTATGTTACTATGTTACTATATGCTTATGTAATTTATGTAATTATCTGTAATACTTCCCATATTGATGGATTTATGTTTCAAGGTCATGACTGTCCTATGTTCTAAATCAAAAGAAAGGGGGAGATGTTAGGATTACTAAGTGAGAACTGAGGTTGTCTGGACAGTGACAAGGTGAGAATTCAGGTTTTCTGGACAATTACAAGGTGAGAACTCAGGTTGACTTGATAGAGGGGGCAAGCTCATTGGCTGGGGTGGTTCTTCCCAGAAGCCCTTGCATTATGCCACGCCCATTCTCTGGGAGAATAAAAGAGAGGACTCTCAGAGAAAGAAGAAGACTCTCTGCATTACATCAGGCCTGACGGGGCTCTCTGCAGGAAGGGAAGTCACTTCTTTGGACAAGAGTTAACAGCAAATGCCTGGAGACAACGGTTCGTTACAGGAAGAAGAATCTGTCGGAGAGATTTGAGTAGACACAGCAGATCTCTTCCCAGAGAGTGATCTGGCAGCTTCTGGAGACGACAGCGTGCTACAATGTAGTATAAAATAAAGTCTGAAGGAGCCTAAGAGAAGTGGGAGCATCACTTCCATCAGTCTTCACTCAAACTACCCCGTGACTCCTGTCTTCCTTTGACGCCGACCCTATTCTTCCTCTTCAACCCCCTGGACCCTTTGCAGAGGCTGGACCCCTGCACAGAGTAGCACATTTAGGATGTGTTAAGTGTCTCAGGCCTTTCTTAAATTCTAAGACAAGGAGCATTTCTTTTTCCCATGGCAGATACTCAGCCTTTCTTTGAATCTGCATGATTGAGCTTGGATACTATTACCCTTATGATCTAGTCACTACTGAAGAGTAGCCATGTGGAAGAATCATAATACATTTGACTTAGAATTTTAACTCTTTCTCTATTTCTATATACAGCTGTCTAATTAAATGTTTCACATTGATACTGTTACTAGCTTTATACTTCTGTGTAAATTAAGGACTTTTAATTTCTAATAATCGTATAGGGATAATTAGACAAAGGATGCAAAGGAAGTAAAGGAAGGGGGTTCATGCAGCTGTTCATACAAGCCAGGAAAGAAGGGAGCCAGTCAGGCATGAAATGTTTGTGGGATTATAATTTATGAAAGCCCAATCCCCCAGGGCAGGTCACAGAGCAGGAGCAAGAAGCCAGTAAAAAGAGTCAGGAGGTAGACCCTGGGAGGCTGCTGGCGCCAAGAGCTGCACTGGACCCTCAACAGCAGAGTCAGGCTGGACACACACTGGATGCTGGTGAGGAGGAACCACGGGAAATAGAAAATGAGGAAGTTGAGACAGAAAAATCGAGGATACACATAATTCTGAGCGACAAACTCTGTGACTTTGATCATCCAGGCCGGAGCTTAGAGCGCACTCCCCAGCAGACTTGTGTTTGGGGTGATGACATAGGTGCTAAATAGGAAGAGCACAGGTGGACAGCGCTCGGTGCTGATCTCGGCCAGGAGGCTCAGGGCCCATATTGTAGAACAAGTATCTGAGGTAGAGCACGATTTTGAACTTTAAATTGTCACACAAATATCCCATAAATCTAGCTATGGAGATCTGAAAGGATCAACAAGGCAAGAAGATGTCAGCTTCCACCAGGTTGAGGATATAGACTGAGATAGGATTCCTCCGAATATGGAAGCTCAGGAGCTTCATGATGTTCCCCACCAGCACAAGTAGGGCAATGAGCAGAGAGGGGATCTGCATCCAGTTATATCCACAACATTCTCCAGCCACACTCCCATTTGCTCTGCTCTCTGTGGCAGTGTCATTAACATGTCCTTGTTGCTAAAGGTTGAGGACACCGCCATGGCAGGTGGTCCCAGCCCCACAAAGCCTGCTCCTTTCAGATTTCCTGAAGACACAGAGACAGAGATGGATATTAGGCATATTTACTTCCATCTTCACCTTCAAGAGTTGGAGCCTGATGCAAAAATTTTAAATAAAATATTAGCAAAGAGATTACAGCGACTTATCAGCAGGATAATAAATTTAAACCAAGTGGGATTTATACCAGGAATGCAGAGCTGGTTCAGGATTACTATAATCGACCATATCAATAACAAAACTGACAGAAATTATATGATAATCGCAATAGATGCAGAAAAAGATTTTGACAAAATACAGCACCCATTCCTATTAAAAACAGTAGAGAGCATAGGGATAAAGCAAATTTTCTTTAAAATAATAAGCAATATCTATCTAAAACCAACATCAGGAAGCATTATTGTAATGGAGATAAGCTGGATGCATTCCCAATTAGATCAGGGGTGATACAAGGATGTCCATTATCACCACTATTATTCAACATTGCACTAGAAATGTTGGCTTTAGCAATAAGAAAAGATAAAGAAATTACCAGAATTGGAATAGGCAATAAGGAAATAAACCTATCATGTTTTGTAGATGATATGATGATATACTTAGAGAATCCTAGAAAATCACCTAAAAATCTAGTGGAAACAATTAACGGCCTTAGCAAAACTGCAGGATATAAAATAAACTCACAGAAATCATCAGCACTTCTATATATTACTGATAAAGCCCATCAGCAAAGATAGAAAAAGAAATGTCTTCTACATACTAGAGACTAAACTAGCACTCTAAATGTGTAAATCCAGGTGGAAAATTTGTTACCAAAAAATTACATTTTTAGATAAAATTCTAAGAGAATTAGTAAAAATTAGGGGGAAAAAAGAATTCTTAGGCTGATAACCTAGACCTTAGCTACAAAATGGGGATAAGTTCATGTAGAAGGCTGAAACTCTATACTTAAAACAAGGTGTTAACTCAGTGGAATTGATGAGATGTTGGTTCTCTAGTTCACATATATACTTAGTACTTAGTATGGTGATGTAATGGTTCTCTAGTTTGCACAAATTCAGTATGCTGTAATGATGTAACTGTACTGAGGTGTATAAGGGCTGAGAAGGAGTTGAAATGAGACATTCCATTTTTGACCATCCTCCTGGTGGCTTTCCTGCCTTCTGCACTCCTCCACTAAGGTCAAGACTGGGCCAGAATAAAGACTCTTGACTCTATTCCATTCTTGTAGTGTCTATCCTGCTGAGACCAAGGACCTTCAGAAAGCTAGCCTGGACATTACATGTTCTGAAAGGCAAAAGTTTGATATTTCTTCAAAAAGGAAACTATAAATTAACCAAGTCTACCCTTATTTCTACCCTTATTGACCCAGCCCATAAATTGAGAGCACATGTTAGAGTCAGCAAAAAGCATGTCTTTGTTTAAATTTGAACTTATGTGTTACTTCCCCATTTGCTGTAGTTTTTGTGCTTAGAATTTAAAGCCATATTTGTGATGACCGAGTTAACACCCTGGATCCCTTAGAATCATTTGGAGTCAGGATAAGCAAAAGTCCTTGGTCTTTATTCTTGGTCTTTAGGATTAAATTGGATGGAAGCAGAATCTCCTCAACCTGCCTCTTTGTCACCCACCCAGAAGTGACTCTGGCTAGTCTTACTCCACCCCCAGATCCTCCCACAGTTCTCTGTATGCACCAAACGATTGGGCCAGCACAGGGTAGTGGGAAAGGCCTTTTTCTAAGCATATTCTAATAGAGTATTGTCCAATTGGCAATTAGCCTCAAATGCTCAGACCTCAGTTCATTAACTCAAGAGTTTCAGCCCTTTACACACATTCTCAGCCAATGAGGATGAACCAGCAGGGAGAGGATGGTGTTCTTGGGAATAAATATTGCCTGTGCTGCCTATGCTGGGAGCCTCACTTTCACATCTTATTTGGAGGGAGTGACACCCACTTCTCATGAGAAATGAATACAACTTTTTCTCTACACCTTGAGAGATCTCTGAAATTTGTTGGGTGAGTTACGTACCCCACAGTCCTATACTTCAAAGAGGAAGCAGATAAAATCTGAAGTTTGATATGTCCTATGGAATAACTTAGAAGTTCAGGCTTGATTTAATGCAGGGTTCAAGAAATGAATGGACATTTGTTTTCCACAGTTATGAAAATTAAATTGAAGAAATGAAATTTAAATTAGAAAACTGAAACCCACAAGGACATCAAAAAATAATTAAGGGTGAAATTTATCTTGTCCCCAAAGAACGTAAGCTCCTTGGGGGCAGGCCCAGACTTTTGTAATCATATCTCAGTGGCCTGAGATTTGAAGAGAATCTTTTGTTTTTTGCCTTTAGTCCTTCTTTGTTACCCTTCCCCCCTCTAGAATGGAAGCTCCTTCAGAGGAGGGATTGACTATGTAATGAGCTGTGGAGATTCTTGACATGTAACTGCTGTAACATTCAATGAATGGGGAATGGGGAGAGAGATTTGTACTTCAGGATAGGAAATAAAATTTGGAGCCTCAAATGTGTGTCTTCACAATTCCTGCAAGAATGTAAAATAAATCTTTCCTGCATCCATCAGAGAGGCAGTGAGGTTCTTGGTAAGATATTTTGTTTCTTACAAGAGTCTTGTTATATATTTCATGTGTGTCTATCTTGTGAAAGATAAACCAAATTTG
Organism: Sminthopsis crassicaudata; assembly: GCF_048593235.1. Classification (NCBI taxonomy): domain Eukaryota; kingdom Metazoa; phylum Chordata; class Mammalia; order Dasyuromorphia; family Dasyuridae; genus Sminthopsis; species Sminthopsis crassicaudata. Next base: position 253,365,160 of record NC_133622.1, read on the forward strand.
GCAAGAGTGGGTTCTTTATTTCAGGTAGGAAGGATTTTATAAAGGGGGTTTATACAAATAGGAAATTCTTTTAGAGAATGTGAAATAAGTGTCTGTTTTGGTTGCTTTATGTTAATTCACATAGATGTTTTACTTACGCCTTTACTTTTGCTGTGATCAAGCAAAAGAAACAGGTTGTAAAAATAAATTTTCAAAAAAGCTTTAAATGAGGACAAATCTCTTTTAATTAATAGAAAATTAAAATAGGAAAAAATAAATAGAAACTAAATTTGGCAAAAAGGAATAATCTTTTAAAAATGTAATATAAATATCTTTTCAAAATCTTTTGATGAAATAAAGGAGCACTATCCCCATACTATACTCTGTAAAGTTTAATAAAAACTACAACAAAATTTACATATCAGTTATTCTTTGAAAGAGATCTTTAAAATGACTAGGGATTACATTTTAAGAACTGTCTTACAAAATTCAACACTCATTCCTATTAAAAATACTAGAGAGTATAAGAATAAATGGAGTTTTCTTTAAAATTATTAGTAGCATGTATTTAAAATCATCAGCAAGCATCCTATATAATGGGGATAAAGTAGAATCATTCTCAATAAGAGACTCAGGGAAGGCAACCTTCAGATCTCCTGAGGTCTAGGATCCAAGGAGTGGACCTGGTTGGGAGCAAGGAAACCTTCTTTACCAGCAATGGCAACTCTTAGAGAATGGTCTAAGCTTTGGCTCATTTTATTAGCAGGTATATAGCTAAAGGTTGTATGAACAATGTAGAGACTGAGTGACAATTAAAAATGCTTCAAATTATTATGAGACAAAATGCCTTTTGTCCTTTATCAATCTCCTGACCATAATGTAGATCAGAAACTGTTTCTGAAATCCAGGAACAAGCCCATCATTTTAGTGCAAATCTGTTTTGTCTATATATATCTTAATCCCAATGTTCCCTTGGATTTTCTGAGGGACTCCGGGATAATGAATAGATTCCTGAACTTGGAGTCAGGAAAATCAGGATTCAAATTCTGCCATTTAGTAAAGATTCCTAAGTTTTTTTTTTTTTAAATATCTAAACTGGAAAAAACAGTAATACCTCCATTTAAAATATAATGAGGGAACTGTTCAATCTTGTGACAATTCATTCAGAGGCTTAGAGAGGCTGCTTCTAGATTGCTAGATGAACTGAATCTGCCCTCTTTAGAGCATGGAAAGGGATTTCTTGTGTCGGTCTTCTAGATTTCTGGTAAAATGATGAAATTCCATTTTTGGTTAGTTTCAGTGCTCTCCACTGCTAGGAGATAGAGCAAGTTTTAATAATTGACCCTCTCTCAAGCTACCAAAATTTTTTTATAAACCTTCTTGTTAATAAGAATTATTATTTTGTGCTAAAAAAGTTTAACAACTTTTACCAAACTGTTCTTCAGAAACCTAGTTTATGCAGCAGCCATGTTTTCCTGAGCAATTTTCTGGCCCTCCTCTGGTCAGTGAGCATCTTTCTGCTGGCTGCATCTTGAGTATCTCCCCCAGATCAAACATTTATCTCTCTTTTTTTTCACCTGGATGTGTTTTTTATTTAGAATTTTTTTCCACAGTATATATGCATGAGTAATTTTTTAAAATAATATTATCCCTTGTGTTCATTTTTCCAAATTATCCCCCCCTCCCTTCACTCCCTCACCCCGATGACAGGCAATCCCATACATTTTACATGTGTTACAATATAACCTAGATACAATATATGTGTGTAAATCCCATTTTCTTGTTGCACATTAAGTATTAGATTCCGAAGGTATAAGTAACCTGGGTAGATAGACAGTAGTGCTAAAAATTTACATTCACTTCCCAGTGTTCCTTCTCTGGATGTAGTTATTTCTGTCCATCATTGATCCACTGGAAGTGAGTTGGATCTTCTAAAAGCATTGTTTCATAAAATACATCCTAATTCATTGATTGATAGAGAAAGGACTATTTTTCAATTCTGGCTTTGCTCTGGGATTTCTGTGGGTAACTGAAAGAAACAAGGAAACTGTAATGAGAAGCTGGGAGAGTCACCATGAATTTATTTTCTAAATATAAGCCACAAAAAATGATGGAAACATGTGCAATGAGGTTTAGTTAGTCACTAATCATTATAAATCAAAATTGATTGGGTTGAAAATATTGCAATAGCAGGAAATTAGAGAATTGAATGAGTTTTTACATGTACAAAAGGAATAAAATATATTTGTACCTATTTCCCAGGAGTAAGATCTGAGGGGACCACAGACCCCTTAATAAACTGCTATTGGCTCAGAGCTTTCCCTTATTGCAGGTTGAATATTTGAAATCCCCACATTATCACAACTAACCATCACATGATGTTCCAATATGTTCCACATCCTTAGTGAACCACTTCTAGAAAGGAGAATAGAAAATGAAACAGCTTTTTCACTGATTTTCTTTGTCAAATTGCAATAAACATTTGCTCAGTACTTACCTCTTGGAGATTCTGGGTCCAGACACATTTTTACCACTAAACTTAGTCTTGGAATACAAGGACAATGAAATCATCCCTGTCCTGAAATAGTTGATATCCTACTGAGACGAGACAGAGGGCAGCAGGATGCAGCCCCAGTTGTTCACCTTGTGCCAAACCAGACAATTAATTAGCACCGAACATAACTAATAGTAGATGTCTGAGATTGTTTGCTTGATATGGCTTCAGTTTCTCTTTATGGACAAATAACGAGATTTAGGGCCAAATGTCTGGGAAAGTATAGATCAGTTACCTCAGACCAAGAATAGCAAAAAATTAAGGAGTTGTGGGATTCACTCATACCCTGTGCCAGAACTTGCATCTGGAGGATTGGGAATATGATTTTTCACACCCTGGTGAAAGAGGCTTCTTAAGCACTGCAAACGCATTCTCTCTCCTACCTGAGGGTCATATTACAAAGAAGTTGAAGGTGTATAACATGTTCCACACCTGTAGTTACCCATTTCTAGAAAAGAGGGAAAGAAATGAAGAAACTTCTTCACTGATTTTCTGTGCCAAACAGCAAGAAAGATTTGCGCAATAGTTATTGGGTCCAAAATAATTTTCACCATTAGGCTTGGTGCTGGGAGTATAGACAACAAAATTGTCCCCATTTTGAGGTAGTTGATATCCTACTGAGTTGGCAGAAGAAAGAAGGACGCAGCACCATATTGAACCAGATAACTGACCAGCACAAAATATGAGCGTTTGTCCATGTCTAGATTGTGGATTTCTATGACGTCAGGTTTCTCTTTTTGACTAATGATGCGCTTTGGGGACAAATGCCTATGAAAGGGTGGGTCTGCTAATCCAGACTGAGAACAGGAGAAAACCAAGGATGTGGAGTCTGCTCACCCTGAGCCAAAGCTTGGACCTGAAAGATTTGGAACAAGATCTTGCACACTCTTGGTTTATAGGGGCTCCTGAAGCATTCCAAACAAAACTCTTCTTCCCTGTTTGGGCTATATTACAACGTGTCTGAAGGTTGGGGGCTGTTCCTTGACTCCAGGTGCAAAAAAGCCATCAGAACCTGAAACTCCTGCAGCTGCCCACTTCCCGGGCTGATCAGTTTTCCAGTGTTCACATTGCAGGGATCAATGCAAATGTATAAAGAAAGAATTAAATTCACCAAAATCTTAGTAGATTCAAAGATGACAAATAATTATAAGGAGAAACTCCAGACCTCTCCAGGATCCTGATGACTCCTGTGCCTGTCCTTGCTGTTGATGTGTAGATCGGTCCTTCTCATCGAAGCATGAGGTCTGGGATAAGAGCAGGGTTCAGAACAGTTCCTCTCTTACCAATATATTCCCCTCCCTCTTCTTCCAATTACATAGACCTAGTTAAAAACATTTTCTATTTGCTTTCATTCAGGGTGGGGATTTCCCAAACTTTGACCTCAGGTAATGAACTCCCCAAAGCCTTCAAGTGCAGATAAAGCTTCCTAAATGGTGTTGCTCTGGAAAAGACTTTGATTCTCTCTAAACATCAACTGTATAATAGGGCATAAGAGGAATTACTGTTAGATCGATATGACTCATTATCTCCAATACACTGGTCTTTCCCATTATCCTTATACAAATCAGTCATGATAGGTACAATTTGATGAAAAATATCCCCTGTAGTCTACATGGTTCTTCAAGTCCCTATTTAACTCTCACAGAACTTTTCTCCCATTGCCTGAGCTTTCTATAGCAATCCAAGAGCCTCAGATTTCCCCACTTACAAGGGAATATTGGAGTGAGACTTGGACTGGCTGGAGCCCTGGATTTCAGGGTTCAAATAAGGAAAAATGTATATACACTTATGAAAACAGATATATATATATATACATACATATATTCCTTCTTTCACAATTTACATATACTTTTACAAATATGTTGGAATGTATACATATAAGCATTCGATACAATATACATGTTTATACCCACTTATATACATACACATATTTCTATTTATGACAGATATACTTAACTTAGGGTTTATGAATAGTTTTTGGATGTTCTGTGACATTGGAGAGAGGGAATTTATCTTTATTTTCATTAACCTCTAATTGAATTTCTGTAAGAAATTGTTTTTTTAAGAGGAAGACTCCATGAGCATTAGCAGACTATAGAAAATATTTGTAGCACAAAGATACAATGTATATTCATATGAGAACATGTTTATGTACATATATCCACACATACCTATAGTAATATCATTTATATACATATGATAAACTTTACTTTTCAGTCAAATAGTGGTTTATCATTCTAGATGTGCTTTATGAAGCACCTACTAAGAGTCAGGATTTCTGCTAATTGCTGGGAATAAAGAGACAATACATAAAGCTATTTCTATTTTTTAAAAGCTTATTAGAGTTGGAGTAGTCAAACCATGCATATAGGTATATTTAGAATAATGATTATATAGCCCCTAAATAGGTATTTATAAGAATGTGAAATAAACCAAAGCTTATTAACCATCATTTTGACTCTAAGTCTGTTAGAAAAGCTAAACTGAATCTTTTTCAGAAAATAGCTAGCCATAGGGTTTGTTAAAAACAGAGTTTGTCAAAACAGCATCTTGGTTATCTGGGTTCAAGGAAATGTTACTGGGGAAGTGATCCTTCTGTGATTCTAACAAGTCTAAGTGTACTTATAGTAGATATTAGAAGCTGTCTAATATCTAAGGCTTAGGGTCAGTGTCTACCATGTCCCCTATGCATATAGGATGATCTTATTTTATTCTATGTGATGACAATTCTTCTGTCATTCCATTTGTTAGATTACTAGGTGCTAATTCAGGTTGTCTAAACAATTCTCTAGCTCAGAGTTCACACCTTTAGTTCAAACCTTTAAAAGGAGTGTACACCTTTAGACTTCAGAAAAGGAGCTTGCTCATTGGTCAGTAAAGTGTTCCCACAAGCCCCTGGGAGTACCCACAAGCCCATTCTCTATGAAGATATAAGGAGCCATCAAGGCTGCCTCCCGGGACATTGAGTTTGGAAGGCAGTCTGAAAGGCAGCAGTCGGGATCGGGAAAGGACAAGACTTCCCGAGAGAACTTCAGGGAAGCTGGAGGAGATTCAGAGCCAGGATTCAGGAAGAAGAGGATTCCTTATTCTATCTTCCCTCTGGCTGGAGGATCCAGAAGCCTCCCAAGAAACTTGCTCACAGAAAAAAAGATTTACAGAAAAGAGACCTCCTCCCAGAGAAGGATTATAATTGAGAGACAACAGGACCTCAACATTTTGGCGCCCAATGTGGGGCAAAGACTTATTCTGAGCCCTTCAGAGGCGCTAACCCGGACTTCACATCATTCATTAAACATAAAATTAAAAACAAAACAAACTGTAATGACATAATGCCTTGTTCAGGCAGAGAGCTTTCCTAAGATTCCTTTCCTCAAGGCAATTAGCATATAGTTGACTTAGGATAACAGGAAGATTTTTTTTAACTCTAAGTAACCATTAAGTGCTAATGAAATCTGTCTCTGGATTCTGTGAAGGAAGCCCTAATTCACCAGTTAGAAGTATAGAGAGATGCTTCCCCAAATGAATGACTCTTCATTTATTCAGGATGCCACTCAATTTTGCTCATTTGTCATAATTTTTTGGTCTGAATTCCTGAACCAGAGTTTCCCCATTGTGAATATACAACTAAGGAATGGAAAGATCACAACACAAGCTTTACTTAATATGATCAAATACAAAACAGAAACAAATACAATGCAGAGGACAGAAAAAAAGATTTGTATTTGATCCATAAATTGTTATGACAGCTCCCTTTAGCTCATCAATAGCTTCCACAATCCCCAGGCCCTATCGAGTCCTCACAGTGATGTCAACCTCAAATAGAAATTGAGATCAATTAAAGGGTGTTTTGTCTACATTGAAAAATCTGGATACATTCATGGGATCATAGGATTTTGTACTGGATTGTTCTTTAGAGAATCTCCTGGGGCAACTAGATGGGGCAGTAAATAGAATTACCAGCCTTGGAGTCAGGAGGACCTGAGTTCAAATTCAGCCTCAGACACTTAATACTTACTAATTGTGTGACCCTGGCCAAGTCACTTAACCTCAATTGCCTCAAAAAAAAAAAATCTCCCAGCTTTCTGTTGTTTTTATAATCTTTGTCACTTAAACCCCAGATGGGCTAACTTCAGACTGTAGCTCCAGATGTATGCTGCTAGCTTGAGAGAAATAAAGCATACATGAAATCTAATTCTGTTTGTTCTTCCTTAGGCCAAATTCTGGAATTAATAAAGAAAAGTTCTTTTGGCACTTGAGGTTGTCACCACATGTTTTTAAAACAAAAAGGAAATATATTAGCTTATGGATAATCTTTTTCTTTTAAAGTGCTAAGAATATTAGGCTTTTGAAATCAAAATCTTACCATTAGTGTTTATAAATCTGTATTTGATTTGATATAAGTAAAAATCTGTCCTGAAGGAAATAGGAATGGGGTCTGACTGTGTGTTCCACTATCAGGATTAATATGGTATAAATTACAACCCAACAGTAAAAGACATTTATTATCTGGCATTAAGAAATTTACTAGCAATAAGGCCCTCCAAAAGTTCTCTTTATCTCAGTTTACTGTTCTGTGTGGAGATAATAATAGAACCATTTCACAGGGTTGCTTCGAGGATCACATGATTATAAAGTGCTTAGCATAAGGGAAAAAGTAAGTACTGGATCCCAGAATATAAAAGACTTGGAATAAATAACCTTATTTAAATACCCCTGAAGTAAGATAGATAAGATAAAATTCTAAGTGTTAAATATTATATTATTGTTTTATTGTTTGTTGTCATAGTGTATAGTGTTTTTGTAGTTTGCTGTATTGATTATTATATTGTTGCCCTGAATCTTACTATCTGGGTTAAGGAGCCTCCAGCAAGCTAGGGGGCTCCAAAGTGCACAGGGCATTGGACCTGAATCAGAAAGATCTGAGTTCAAATCTAGACTCAGACACTTACTTGCTTTGGGATCCTGGGCAAATCAGTGAACCTTTGTCTGCCTCAGTTTCCTCAAATGTCAAATGGATATCCTGAGAACATTTACCCCCTCAAGCACATTGTGAGGTTTAAATGAGATATTGGTAAAGCACTTAGTACAGTACCTTCTTTTTCTGTCATATGACTCTCTGTGACCCCATCTGGGGTTTGTTTGGCAAAGATACTGGAGCGTTTTGCCATTTCTCTTGATAGCTCATTTTACAGATGAGAAAACTGGGACAAACATAGAGAAGTTACTTGCTCAGGATCATCCAGCTGGTAATTGTTTCAGATCAGATCTGACTTCAGTTCTTTCCATTCAAGGCCCTCGGGCTCTATCCTCTGCACCGCCCAGCAGTTTGGTCTCTAGTAGGGAACTCGTAAATTCTTGTTCATAACTTAGATTTCAGAAGCTAGCCTCTATGTAAGAATGAAAGGGGGATTCTGGTTTTTTCTCCCAGGAAGGCCAGGGGAGGGTAAAACTGAGCCTGGGGCAGGGGGCTGTGTCTGAATCTCTTGTTCTCGGCCTCAAAATGTCGTCTCTTGGATGCTGGTGTGGGGGGTGTCACTTGTCCCACCTCCCAATTCTTGCTCATCCCCCAGAACCCTCTGGAGGACCACCCTGAGGGGCTCCCTCTTTCTTTTAAAGCTTTGGCTCCCCAGGAAGAAGTAAATGAGGGGGTTCGTGCTGCTGTTCACACAAGCCAACAGGTGAAAAAGCCAGTGAGGCAGGAGCCTTCGGTTGAGGTGATAACGTATGAGATCCTCGATCCCCCAGGGCAGGCCGAAGAGCAGGAACACGAGCACCGTGAGCAGGACCAGGAGGTAGAGCCTGGGGGGCTGCCGGCGCCGGGAGCTGCACTGGACCCTCAATAGAAGGGTCAGGCTGGACACGCACAGGACGCACGTGAGGAGGAGGAACCACATGCCCTCGAGGATGTAAAAGTGACAGAGAACAAGCCAGGATACATGAGAGCAAACCACAAGGCCATTCACCCAGAACAGTGTGGTCAGAGTCCAGAGCCCGGCGCAGACCGAGGCCGACGTGTGCTTGGGGCGGCGACACCGGTACCAGATGGGCAAGAGCGTGGAGAGACAGCGTTCGGTGCTGATCGCCGCCAGGAGGCTCAGGCCCACGGTGTAGAACATGAATCTGAGGTTGAATATTATTTCATGCTTGAAAAGACTATGAAAATATGGAACAAAGTCATCTATGGAGTCCAGAAAGGAGCAGCAGAGGAAGAGGACATCGGCCGCCGCCAGGTTGAGGATGTAGACGGAGAAGGGGTTCCTTCGGATGCGGAAGCCCAGGAGCCACAGGACGGCGCCGTTCCCCGCCAGTCCAATGGGGGCAATGAGCAGAGAGGGGATCTGCATCAAATCACTCCCCCAAACGGAGCTATTATTTGTACTTCGCACTGATGCGTTGTCATAAACGTGTTCCATGTGCTCAGGTGTGGGAGATGTAGTCATGATGGGTGTTCCCAGGCCCAGGAAGCTCTGCTCCTCTCCGACGCCCTGGGGACAGAGTCAGAGATGGGGTCAGGGACTTTTCTACAGATTTATTCCAGTCTCCATCATCAGGAGTTGGAATCTCTTCCCCACTGCCTTTCTCTTGGGTACCACTTTTGGGTACCGCTGAGCGGCTCCATACTGCATAGAGGTATCAGAGCCTAGAGTAAGCAATGAATTATAACCTAGCTTCGATCACTTAGCTCATTGAGAACCAGCCCCCGTGAATGATCCAGTCTGAGGGACGTTGCTAGTGGATGGGATTGCCCAAATCCTCACGTTACAAGCTTTTCCCATCATGGCCGGGAAACTCCCACCCAACTAGAAGATGTTACAAAGACGAACTTCTGTAGGGGCTCACCCCATCACTCTTCATGGTTCATTGGCTGGGAAGAGATGGGTGCCTTTGTCCAGATACCTGGAGGCAGCTGAAGCTGCTCATGCCCTCAGCAGCTGGGAATAAAAGCTCTCAGCCCATTTCCTGGTCTATACCCTCAGTGATTGTTGACCAATCAGAGTTGGTTTCCACCCTCAACCATCCCATTTTTGCAAAGATTTTTTTCAGCATTCAATGCTCTCCACGTGGCATCATTGACTTCCAGACAGCCTCTGACCTCAATCTATGATTTGTTAGCTGTAGTTAATAAATTAATTATTAATTACCCAGAAATTATGTCTCCAGGATTTTTCATCAGTAACCTTGGATGTCACATAATATCTGTCTCCCTCAGGTTCCTTAATTGCAAAATGAGGCTAATAATAGGCACCCATATCACAGGGTTCTTCAGAGGATCAAATGAAGCACTTCTAAGTTCTTTAACACATAGTAGGCCCTTAAAATTGGCTTCATTAACCCCATTTCATCCTTTCTCTTGCTATGATGGGACAGTGAGGTAGAGAAGTGAGTCTTCTGGAGAAGATGGGAGTACACTTGTCTCTTTTCTTCTCTGATCACATGCCACCTTCCCTTCATTTCCCTTTCTCTTCTGCTCTTTCTTTACTATGTGGGAGTTTGGCTTCCTTCTACAACCTGTGTGGACAAGCCAAAGGGTGGGCTTTAATAAAGTACCATTGGCTCAGAGCTCCACCTTAGTCTCTTTTATGATAGGTTGGACAAATTTAATCCCCACATCAGCACAACTCACCCTAATATGAACTGAATCCAACAGTATACTCAGTAGACTGTATTTCACACCTATAGTCACACATTTCTAGAAAAGAGGGAAGGAACTGCAATCATCCCTTCACTGATTTTCTGGCCAAATCAATAAACAATTCCTCAATACTTACAGTTATAGAAACTGGGCCAGAATAATTCTCACCACTAGGCTTGGGGCTGGGAATACAAAGATCCTGAAACTGTCCCTACTCTGAAGAAGCCAATATCCAACTGAGAGTAAGCAAAGGGGAACAGGATGCAGCCCTGGGTGCTCACCTCATGCCAGACTAGCCCAGAACCTGGTTAGCTGAAGATGGCTGAACTATTCTTTTTTTTTCCCTTAGGCGATTAACCTCAGGGGTTAAGTGACTTGCCAAGGATCACATAGCTTGGAAGTATTAAGTATCTGAGGTCAGATTTGAACTCAGATTTGCCTGACTTAAAGGTCAGTGCTCACTGTTCCATCTAGCTGCCCCTAGATGGCTAAACTATTGATTCCTCTGGCTTCACTTTTTCTCAATTGACAAATGATGTACATTAGGACCAAAAGTTTACGAAAGGGTACATCTGTTGGTCCATCTTAGAAAGAGGAGAAAATCAGGGAGATATGGGGTCCATTCATCATGAGCTAAAACTTAGTCCTGGAAACAAGAACTTTCATACTCTCAGGTTATAGGAGCTTTAGAAGCATTCAAACAAAACTTTCTCTCTCTTAGGGGACGATATTACAAAGTGTCTGAAATTTGGGAGCTGCTCTCTCCTCTCAAGGGGAAAAGAAAACATCAGAACATAGCAGCAGAACCTTTTGTAGCTCCCTATTTCCCACACTGAACTGTTTTTGTAGTTAGGCACATTGAAAGGGTCAATGGAAATGTATAAAGAAAGGATTAAACTCACAGTTATATATCTTCAGTAGATCCAAAGATGACAAAAAGTTAGAAGGAAAGGCCCCAGATTGAGAACTTCCCTTTTTCCTCTCGGTTCCTGATGCCTCCTGGGCTTGGTCCTGCTGCAGATGCTTGCACCTGTTCTTTTCAGGAATTTCCTAGTCAGACACTGGGACATGAGGGGAGGGAAAGGAGCAGGAATCAGAGCAGTTCCTCCCTTATCCTTATATTCCCCTCCCACCTCTAATTACACAAGGCTAGCCAAAAAGACTTTCTATTTGCTTTCAGACACCAAGGGTGGGGATTTCACAAACACTGACCTCAGGAAATATACTCCCCAAAGACTTCAAGTCCAGATAAAGCTTCCTAAATGATGTTTCTCAGGTAAAGACTTTGATTCTCTCTAAACATCAACCTTTACACAAGGGTATTAGAGAAATTACTGTTAGATTGATATAGCCTATTATCCCCAATCCACTAGTATATCTCATTATCCTTGCATAATTATCAGTTAAGGCTCTAGCGGCTTATGGAAGAAATATTCCCTCTGGACCATCTGGTTCATCAGTTCCCTTTTCAGTTCTCACAGAACTTTTCTGAAAGAGAAATCAGGTATTCTCTTGTTGTCCCAGCTTTCTATAGAAATCCAAGAGCCTCAAATTTCCCTAGTCTATAGATGGATAATGGGGTGAGCCTTGAATTAGGAGAACTCTAAAATCTAGAGTAAACATCTATCTATCTATCTATCTATCTATCTATCTATCTATCTATCTATCTATCTATCTATCTATATAAGTAAAACGTATATACAATTATGAAGACACATATATATTCATGTTTTATTCATTTGCAAAATATGCAATATAATATACATATACATATAAAACATATAGTAACAATAAACATATACATATAAATGCACACATATATGCACACAATATAATATACCTATTCTTACTCACTGATATACAGAAATATATTTCTATTTTTGCCAGGCACTCTTAACCTAGGATTCATGAATAGTTTTTGGATGAACTGTGAACTTAGAGGGAAGTAAATTATTTTCATTGTTTTCACAGCTACCACTGCATTATAGAAAATATTCCTAACACAAAGATACACTAGTATATTCATATGAAAGAATGTTTAGGCACATTTATCAACATATAACTATAGTAATGTTATTTATATACATGCTGCAACACAAACATATTTGCAAATATGTATTACTGAATATATGTCTTCAACTACACATATACTTGACTCTATTTCAATGTCTCCAGCAGGAAAGCAGAAATATAGATGTCAGTTCAGTCATAAGCACAGCAGAAACTAATACTGATTCTTTCACCCTCTTTAGGGTTTCAGATCTTGTTCTTATCTCTTTTTCCTTTAGAGCATCATCTTTAGGCAGGGATCCCCATGATAGAAAAGGATAGAATAATTTAAACTCCATAACAGAGGGAGGGATGGAGAGAAGCAGAGAGAGGGAGAGAGTGGGAGGAGAGAGACAGGGGAGAGAAAAAGAAGGGGAGAGAGAGGGCATCTCATACATACAGAGAGATGGAAAGAGTCACAGAGAGAGATACATACACAGCCAGACAGAAAGACAGAGACAAAGACAGAAACACACACACACACACACACACACACACACACACACACACACTCACACACACACACACACACTCACACACACACACAAGCACAGAGACAGAGACAGAGAAGAAAAGGCAAAAATAAGCACTGATACTGTGCTTACTGTATGCTCGGCATTGTACTCAAGATCTTACAAATAATATTCCATTTGATCTTTATCACAGCCTTGTGAAGTAGATGCTATTATTATCACTATTTGATAACTGAGTAAATTAAACCAGTAAGAGTTTTAATGATTCACATTACTAGGATCTGAGATTGGACCTTTTTGATCCAGTGCTCTATTCATCATACTGATTTCCTAGATAGATAGTTAAAGAGGGGAGAGAACCATAGAGCTAGAATATATCATTTCAAGAAATAATGAGACAAAGAGATAGATGCCCTTTACTTCTTCCCTAGAACACGAATAAGTCCCATTTGCTTTAATAAAATGCCTTCTTGTGAACCATCTGGAATTATCATCAAAGAGCTATTAAACTTCTTATACCCTCTGACCCAGCAATGCCACTACTTGATTTATTTTCAAAGATGATTAGGAAAAAAATGGAAAGAACCTCCATGTTTTAAAATTTTTAGAACATGTCTTTTTGGGGTGGAACTGGAACTCCCAAGGATGCTCATCAGTTGGAGAAGGGTTGAACACACTGTTATATATAATTTTGATGAAATACTGTTGTGCTATAAGAAATGACAAGTTCCATGCTTTTAAAAACATGAATAGACTTTCACAAAATAATAAAGCGTGAAATAAGCAGAACCAATAAGACACTGTGTACATAACAAGAATTTTGTTTTAAGAATGATTTTGAGTGAAGTAATCATTTGGACTATTATAAGTACCCATATTAATTATAAAGCACAAAAGAAGAAAGGTATTTTCTGTATCCAGAGAAAGAAGTGATAAATAGAAGAATGTATAGTTTTGCATATGTATGTGTGTATGTGTGTGCGTACATCCACACACCTCTATTTGTGTCTAATGGTAGCCATCTCTAGGATGAAGAGGGAGGAAAGAAAAAAAAATACAAGATAAGTTTTGTTGCATATTTGAAAGGAATAGCAAGTTGTATATAGCAGATTTGCAACTTCATGTATGATTTTCTTTTTTATTGTACTATGTTATGAGAATTCTTGCTTTCTTACATAAATTAAAATGAAAATTAACAAAAATCCAATAAAATGCCTTGGCTATCCTCAAAGCTCCACTCATATGTCACCTATTAATTTTTTCAATTAGTTTCTCCTTGCCCCCTCAAAGCATAACCTTTATCTTTATTTTTTATTACCCTGGATTTATTATGTGAGACAAGATTGAATCCCCTATGTATCTTGTAAATACCTTGATAGAGAGGGTTCTTTTACATTTGTATATGTAGATCAACATAGAGCAATGACCAACACAAATAAATGCCTATTGACTGAATGGTAACCTCAAGAGAACCTTTTTAATTTATTTTTAGTAAGTATAATAGTATTTCAAGAAGGTAGGGAATTTAGCAATCAGTTCCGTCAGAGGCTCTTAACTTTATTTGAGATAAGAACTCCTTTGCCAGTCTGACCAAACTATGGGATTTCCTTAAAAATGAAGTTTTTAAATGAATAAAACAAAATACGTAGGCTCCAAAGAAATCATGTATGTTGAAGTACAGTTATTAGAATATTATTTTTCATTTTTAAATTTTTTTCAAGTAAATTTGATATTTTTAATACATATTACTATATGAATCATGTTGGGAGAGAAAAATCAGAGCAAAAGGGAAAAACAAACAAACAACAAAAAAAAGAAGTGAACATAGCATGTTGTGATTTATTGTCTCCTTCATTCTTTTTCTAGAGCGGGTGGTATTTTCTGTCCAAAGTCTATCGGGATTTCTTGGATCATTGAACCACTGAAAAGAACCATATCTTTCAGAGTTGATCATCGCACATTCTTTCTGTTACTGTGTACAATGTATTCCTGGTTCTGCTTGTTTTGCTCAATATCAGTTCGTGTAAATCTTTTCAGGCCTTTCTAAAATCAGCTTGTTTTTATCATTTATTATAGAACAACAATATTCTATTATCTTCATATACCACAACTTGTTCAGCCATTCCCCAACTCATGGATATCTACTTATTTTCCAATTTTTTGCTACCACAAAAAGAGCTGCATTTTTGCACATGTGGGTCCTTTTCCCTCCTTAAAGATTTCCTTGGAATACAAACCCAGTAATGGCACTGCTGGGTCAAAGGGCATACACAATTTTATAGTCCTTTGGGCATAATTCCAAATTGCTCTCCAGAATGGTTGGATTTTTTTCACCATTTCACCAACAATGCATTAGTGTCCCAGCTTTCCCACATCCCCTCCCACATTTATCATTATCTCTTCCTGTCACCTTGGTCAATCTGAGAGGTATGTTGTGGGTACATCAGAGTTGTTTCAATCTGTATCTCTCTAATCAAGAATGATTTAAAGCATTTTTTCCATGTGACTATAGATCGCTTTAATTTCTGCATCTGAAAAATTTTTGTTCATATCCTTTGACCTTTTATCAATTGGGGAATGACTTCTATTATTGTATATTTGACAAGAGTTCTTAAAGATATTTTAGAAATAAGACTTTTATCAGAAATACTGGCTGTAAAGATTTTCTCAGCTTTGTACTTCCCTTTTATCTTGTTTATGTTGGTTTTGTTTGGGTAAAACCTTTTTAATTTAATGTAATCAAACTTGTCCATTTTGGCTTTGATAATGTTCTCTAGTTCTTCTTTGGTCATAAAATTTTCCCTTTTCCAAAGATCTGATAAGTAGGTTATCCCTTGTTCTCCTAATGTGTTTGTGATATCATTCTTTCTGCCCAAATCATGTACCAATTTTGACCTTATTTTGGTATGGTGAGATGTGGGTCTATGATGAGTTTCTGACATATTATTTTGCAGTTTTCCCAGCAGTTTTTGTCAAATTGTGAGTTATTATTCCAAAAGCTGAAGGTTTGGGGTTTATTAAATGCTAGATTAATATAGCTTTTGATTATTGTGCCATGTGTATCTACCACTCTATTTCTTAGCCAGTATCAAATGATTTTGATGAGTGCTGCTTTATAAATTAATTTTAGGTTTGGCCTTGCTAAGCCCCAAGTATTACATTTTGTCTACAGTAATTTTAAATGAAATTTCTTTTTCTCTCTTGCTGATGGGCTTTCTCAGTAATATATAGAATGCTGGTGATTTGTGCTGATTTATTTTATATCCTGCAATTTTGCTTAAAGCTGTTAATTGTTTCTAGTATGTTTTTGGATAATTTTCTAGGATTGTCTAAGTATATCATTATGTCATCTTCAAAGAGTGATGATTGTATTTCCTCTTTGCCTATTCTAATTCCTTTAATTTCCTTTTCTTTTCTTAATCCTGAAGGCAACATTTCCAGAATGATGTTGAATAGTAGTGGTGATAATGGGCATCCTTGTTTCACCCTTGATCTTATTGGGAATGTGTCCAGCTTCTCTCCATTACAAATAATGCTTGCTATTAGTTTTAGATAGATACTGCTTATTATTTTAAGAAAAGCTCCCTTTATCCTTATGCTTTCTATTGTTTCTAATAGGAATAAGTGCTGTATTTTGTGAAAAGTTTTTTCTGCATCTATTGAGATTATAATGTGATTTATATTGGTTTTGTTATTTGTATGATCAATTAGAGTAATAATTTTCCTGATATTGAAGCAGCTCTGCATTCCTTGTATAAATCTTGCTGATAAAATGCTGTAATCTCTTTTCTAGCGTTTTATTTAAATATTCTTTAGGGGGATTGGTCTGTAATTTTCTTTCTCTGTTTTGTCTCTTCTTGGTTTAGGTGTCAATATTATATTTGTGTTCCAGAACAAGTTTGGCAGTATTTCTTCTTTACCTATTTTTCCAAATAATTTACATAGTATTGGAATTAATTGTTCTTTGAATGTTTGGTAGAATTCACTTGTGAATTCATCTGGCTCTGGAGGTTTTTTCTTAGGGAGTTCATTAATGGCTTGTTCAATTTCTTTTTCTGAAATTGGACTATTTAAGTAATTTATTTCCTATTCTGTTAATCTGGGCAACTTATATTTTTGTAAATATTCATCCATTTTGATTAGACTGTCAGACTTGTTGGGCAAAATAGTTCCTAATTATTGCTTTAATTTCTTTTTCTTGCTGGTAAGTTCACCTTTTCATTTTCCATGCTAGTGATTTGCTTTTTTTCCTTTCTTTTTCTTTTCTTTTTTTAAAATTAATTTTATAACTATAATTTTTTGACAGTACATATGCATGGATAATTTTTTTTATAACATTATCTCTTGTATTCACTTTTCTAAATTTTCCCCTCCCTCCTTCTACTCCCTCCCCAGATGACAGGCAATCCCATACATTTTACATGTGTTACAGTATAATCTAGATACAATATATGTGTGTAAATCTAATTTTCTTGTTGCACGTTAAGTATTAGATTCCGAAGGTATAAGTAACCTGGGTAGATAGACAGTAGTGCTAACAATTTACATTCACTTCCCAGTGTTCCTTCTCTGGGTATAGTTGTTTCTGTCCATCATTAATCAACTGGAAGTGAGCTGGATCTTCCTTATGTTGAAGATATCCACTTCCAACAGAATACATCTTCATACAACATTGAAGTGTACAGCGATCTTCTGGTTCTGTTCATTTCGCTCAGCATCAGTTCATGTAAGTCTCTCCAAACCTCTCTGTATTTGTCCTGCTGGTCATTTCTTACAGAGCAATAATATTCCATAACCTTCATATACCATAATTTACCCAACCATTCTCCAATTGATGGGCATCCATTCATCTTCCAGTTTCTAGCCACTATGGAAAGAGCTGCCACAAACATTTTGGCACATACAGGTCCCTTTCCCCTCTTTAGTATTTCTTTGGGATATAAGCTCAATAGCAGCAATGCTGGATCAAAGGGTATGCACAGTTTGATAACTTTTTGGGCATAGTTCCCTTTCTTTTTCTAATAAAATTAACCAAAGTTTATCTATCTGGTTGTTTTTTTTCATAAAACCAACTCTTAGTTTGATTAATTAGTTCAACAGTTTTCTTAGTTTCAATCTTATTAATCTCTCCTTTAAGTCTCAGAATTTTCATTTTTTTTTTTACTTCAGATGAAGCATAACAAATTCTGTTCCTGCCTTTTACCTTTATTCTGTGTTTCTCCATATCAAATGTGCTTCTTGTAAACAACATATTGTAGGATTCTGTTTTTTAATTCACTCTGGTATTTGCTTCCATTTTATGGGAGAGTTCATCCCATTCATATTAACAATAAATGTGTACATATCTACATATGTCTACATATCTTGAGTATTGCCTGCTTGGGAATGGGGGAAATAAAAGGGAAAAAAATAGTAATGTAGAGAAGGTGCACAGAAGAGAACAAAAAAAAAAAATATATTTTCAAGGAAATAAAGAAAAGATGGGCATCACATTTCTTCTACTAATATGTACATATATATATATATGTGTGTGTGTGTTATATATCTATCTATATCTATATTTATATCTATAAATTTCTTTTCTTTCTTGCATTGGTAATTTATTGTTATATATTTTGAATCTCTGTGTGTGTGTGTGTCTTTATAAGTGTAGATACTTTTTGTGTGTGTGTGTGTGTGTATGTGTGTGTATATATATATATATCTATGCATTTATATACACATGTATGTCTACATTCACAAAATATACACATAGAAAATACATATATTTGGGATCATATGCAAATACACATATATAATCATTCAACTTAATATACATGTTTATACCTACTTATGTGTACACACATATTTCTCTTTGTCAGATACAACCTAAATTCATACATATAATTTTGTTAAACATTTCTCCCTCACAATTTAATCTGGCTTGGTGCATACAACTGGATCTAGGGGCTCTCTGTGCAATTCTTCTACACATATTAAATCAAATTTCTAGGCACTAATATAAGGGACGGAAGGGGAAATCCTGGTTTCCCTCTTAGGGAGGTTGGAAAGGGGCTGAAGCTGGGACTGGGGCAGAGCTTGTTGTTCTTCACCTCAGAATGAAGTCCCCGGATGTTGGTGTGTTGGGTGTCCCTCGTCCAACCTCCCTATTCTTGCTCTTCCCCCAGAGCCCTTTGGAGGACTAGCCTGAGGGGCTCCCTTCTTTTACGCTTTTGGCTGCCCAGGAAGAAGTAAATGAAGGGGTTCGCGCTGCTGTTCACACAGGCCAGTAGTGAAGAGAGCCACTGAGGCATGGACTTTAATTGGAAGTGATTATTTATGAAATCGCCAATCCCCAGGGGCAGGCCGCAGGAAAGGAACACCAGGACCGCGAGCAGGACCAGGAGGTAGAGCCTGGGGGGCCGCCGGCGCCGGGAGCCGCACTGGACCCTCAGCAGCAGCGTCAGGCTGGACACGCACAGCAGCGGGGTGAAGAGGAGGAACCACAGGACCCGGATGATGACGAAGTGGGGACAGGAATGGGGAGCAAGCTTAAAAAAGCATAGGACAAAATTTGTAAGCGCGGGGCTGCTGATCAGAAGCCAGAGCGCGGCGCAGACCGCAGCGGACACGTGCTTGGGGCGGTGACAGCGGTACCAGAGCGGGAAGAGGCTGCATAGACAGCGCTCGGTGCTGATCGCCGCCAGGAGGCTCAGGCCCGCCGCGTAGGAGATGTACCTGAGGCAAAGCGTGGCCATAAACACGAAAGAGGAATCAATAAATTTAAGAATTTTATCTATGGAGATCAGCAAGGAGCAGCAGAGGAAGAGCGCGTCGGCCGCCGCCAGGTGGAGGATGTAGACGGAGAAGGCGGTCCTCTGGATTCGGAAGCCCAGCAGCCACAGGACGGCGCCGTTCCCCAGCAGCCCGAGCGAGGCAAGGAGCAGAGAGGAGATCTGTACGTACTTATCCAAGTCAAATCCTCCAGGTGCTCCAGGAACGAAACTCCCATTTGCACTTCTCTCCGTTGTGTTGTCAGAAACTGATCCCAGCTGCTCAGGGATGGGGGACATAGCCATGATGGGTGGTCCAGCCTCAGGAAGTTTTCCTCCTTTCAGACGCCCTGGAGACGCGAAGACATAGGAGGGAATCAGGGATTTTCCTCCAGATTTAGTCGTATTCCTATCTCCAAGAGTTAAAGCCTCTTCTTCCCCACTCCCTCTCTCTAGGTTGCCGTTAGGTGGCGCCACAGTGCGCAGAGGTTTGAGCATAGAGTTAAGACTTGAATCAAAAACCTAGTCGCAGACACTGGTGAAAGGATTAATTCACTAACATTAATAACAATTCACTTACGATGAAGACTTTTCCTTCTAGTGGAGATCTTCAACATAAAGAAGATCCAACTCACTTCCAGCTGATCAATGATGGACAGAAACAGCTATACCCAGAGAAGGAACACTGGGAAGTGAATGTAAATTGTTAGCACTACTGTCTGTCTGCCCAGGTTACTTACACCTTCGGAATCCAATTCTTAACGTGCAAGAAGAAAATGGTCTTTATACACATATATTGTATCTAGGTTATACTGTAACACATGTAAAATGTATGGGATTGCCTCTCATCAGGGGGAGGGAATGGAGGAAAGGAGGGGAAAATCTGGAAAAATGAATACAAGGGATAATGTTATAAAAAATTACTCATGCATATATACTGTCAAAAATGTATAATTATAAAATTAATTTTAAAAAATTAAAAAAAACCAAACTTTTCCCTCTGATTTCTTCATTCGGAAACCAATTTCCGAAGGACATCAGGATGAGATTACCCAAACCCTCAAGAGGACCTGCTTTTCCATCATGAGTGGGACTCAGAACCCACCAGAAGATGTTACAAAGAGAATCTTATGTAGGTGTTATTCATTACCCCCCAAATCCTCCCCCCACATTGTTTATTGTTCATTGACTGAGTAGAGATGAATGCTTTAGTCCAGATATCTGGACCCACCTCACCATGCTCTCCCTAGGTGCTGCTGAATGTTTTCAATCCGCCTTTTTTTTTTTTTTTTAGGCTGGGGTTAAGTGACTTGCCCAGGGTCACACAGCTAGGAAGTGTTAAGTGTCTGTTAAATGTCTGAGACCAGATTTGAACTCCGGTCCTTTTGAATTCAAGGCTGGTGCCACCTAGCTGCCCCCTTCCAATCCACCTTTTTGATTGTTAACCAATCAGAGTTGATTTTCACCCTCAGTAATATACTCTTTTCCAAAGGGTGCATTTTTGGCTTCCAGTAAGGACATTGACCTCAGTTCATTATTTGAAAGCCATAATTAATCATTTGATTATTAATTGTCCAGAAATTATGTCTCTGAAACTTTTCATTCATCACATAAAATGTGTGACCCCAAACAAATCACTTAATATTTGTCTGCCTCAGGTTCCTCAACTGTAAAATGACACTAATAATAGCACTAACCTCACAGGATTCTTCAGAGGATGAAATCAGGTAATATTTGCAAAGTTTTTACTGTGTCTAGAAAACAGTAGTCCTTTTAAAAGAACTTCATTCATTTTCTTTTCCCCTTTCACTTGTCATGATGAGACAGGGAGATATAGAAATGAGTCTTCTGGAGAAGATTGGGGGTACACTTGTCTCTCCTTTCTTCTCTGACCACACCTCAACTCACTCTTCATTTTGTTCTCTCTTCTGCTTTTTCTGTAGTATATGGGGATAAGGCTTACCTGCTACACTCTGTGTAGACAGGCTTTGAAGCATGGGTTGAACCACTAAATTCAATGCAACAGACATTTGCTTATTCATTTGATGAATGTATGTATACATTGATTTATTATTTTAATCTTTTATTATTTCATAAATACATCCATCCATTTATTTATATCCTTAAATATCTATCAATGTCTATTGATAAATGTCTAGCAATAACATTTCCTTTTATATAATTTTTATTCTATATACTATCCTCTACACAGTCACTTTTTAAGTAAAAAAATAAAAAAAGAAGAAAAAAATATATAATATATGATATTATATATCAATATTATATGTAACATTATATACTAATATTATATATAACATATAAATAATTCATTTGAACTCATATTCTATTCTAATCTGTATTAATTCATTATAATTCTAGAGGAGTAGTCATTATAAGTTCTGTATATTAAGTCCCAGAGCTTCGAACTGCAGATTGTAAGTTTACTTGCTTAATCATGGAAAGCTAACTCGAAGCTCTAAACATTTGTTTTTTTGTCATGCTGACCAATCTCAATATGATGGAGGAGAGTCAACTATATAGAATGTCCTCCAATTTATTTTTATACCTCGGGACCATTCTATTTTGTCTAATCCAGAAATGTAACTATCTTATGATCACTTAGACAGCATGGAGATACCCTATGCTCCATTCAACCTATGCCCTTCCCCCAATGGTATATCATTTTTGGCCCTTAGGAGCAAGTTCTATCAGCCAATGAAATACTGTATTTCACCATGTCTCTTTTGTATATTTGGATATCAAATTTCATCTACATAATGTCCTGAAAGAAGAGGGAGAAAGATCTAAGATTTTTTTCATTAGAAGGGTGGGATCTTTTTTTTTTTAAAGTTCCATTGGTTCAGAACTCTGCCTCAGTCTCTTTTATTGTAGATTGGACAGTGTTACTCCCCATATTAATGGCACCCTGAGATCAAGTGGCAATATGTGGACCTCAATCTCTGTAGGCTGGTCTTTGCAAGGGAACTAAAAGAAGCACACATTGGGATTGAATTTTTATTGATGAATTCCCCATAGACACTGGTCCAGGGAAGTTATTCCCTTTACCATCTATCTGCAAACCAATTCTTTGAGTCTGAGGTAAGTCTATTCAAGATTGGCGAGTCTACCTTGATTTGCCCTAACTTCATTTTTTAAAGTAGGGTCTTCAATTGAGGTAAGAGAAACTATTTGAATTTGTGACTAGTCTATAAGCTCCAGAGCACTCAAATTCTATTTTTATAAAAGATTATATTGTCATAAGCTTACTTTTTTATACACAGGTTACTGGTTCCCCTCTCCATTTTTCTTACCTTTATTTTCTTGAGACTAAAATGATTCTTCATTGGAATTGCTAGTTCCTCAGTTTCAGTCAGCTAGCCACCTACTTAATTTTAAACTTCCAGTTGACAGGGTAAAAATAGACTTTTTGCCTTTAAGTTCTTCTAAATATTTTCATATAGTATTTTATATTTTCCAGTTCTATGTAAAAACAATTTTAAACATTCTCCTCTCCCTCCCTTTTGAGAATATAAGAAGTTCAGCATAGGTTATATATGTGTAGTTTTATAAAACATTTTCATAAAAAAATCATATTGTGAAAGAAAACACAGACCAAAAAAAAAAAAAAACCACCTCAAGAGGAATAAAATTTAAAAAAATATGCTTCAAACTGTATTCAGACACCATCAGTTCTTTCTCTAGGTATGGATACTATTTTTCCTAAGTCCTTCAGAGTTGTCTTGGATCATTGAATTGCTGAGTTATGTCATTCACAGCTTACAATATCTTATAATATTTCTGATACAATGTACACAATGCTTTTCACCTTGCAGCAAGTCATAGAAGTCTTTCCAGGTTTTTCTGAGAATATCCTGCTCATTCTTTCTCATAGCACAATAGTATTCCATCATAATTACCTACCACAGTTTACTCAGCTATTCCTTAATTTATAGTTATCTCCTCAATTTCCAATTCTTTGCCCCCAGAAAAGAGATATTAAAAATATTTTTGTACATATAGGTCATTATCTTTTTTTAAAAATTTTGTATTGTTAGTAAATTAGATTTTTTTGGATAAGATTCTAAAAGCTTTAACATAATTAGGAAACAAAAGAATTTTCTTAGACTAACAGCATGCTTACCTGATGCTCATAAATTCTATATTTAATGGAAGAGTCAGGTAAGATCTTAACTTCAAATTTTCCTAGAGAAAAACTTAGGAGATTTTTCCTAGAGAAAAATTCAGGCCTGATTTAACGTTAAGTCTTGTTATATGTTTGTATCTGTATCTGTTTTCTAAATGAAGAATTAAGTTTAAGAAGATTGGATATAGGGGCAGCTAGGTGGCACAGTGGATAGAGCACCAGCCCTGAATTCAGGAGGACCCGAGTTCAAATCTAGTCTCAGACACTTAACACTTCCTAGCTGTGTGACCCTGGGGGAGTCACTTTACCCCAGTCTCAGGGGGGGGGGAAAAAAGAAGATTGGATATCTTTATTTCAGATAGAAAGGGACCTTATGCAATTAGAAAACTCTTTAAGTGAATTGGAAATAAATGTCTGATTTATTTGCTTTGTTTGTGGTTTGGACTAACTAATAGGTGTTTTACCTATGCCTTTTCTTTTGATGTGATCATTCAAAAGAAACATGTTGCAGAAAATACACTTTCAAAAAGAGGACAACTCCCTTTTCCAATACTGACCATGTTGGAGATTGCTGAGATGAAAGAAGGATATTGAAAACTAATAGGCCAAAAAAAGATTGGAAACAAATTTGTGACAAAATATTAATCATTTTTTTCTTTTAGATTAATTCATTTATTGATAGAGAAAAGATTATCATTTTCCTCTGGTTTAAATACTCTTATTAAAGGATTAGCAATTTAGAAAATTTAAAAGAATTGGTTTGGTTCTTTGGATAACTCCAAGAAACAAAGTAGTAATGGAAAATTGGGAGTATCAGCCATGTTTTATTTTTAAATATAAGCCAACTAAAAATTATAAAACCTTGTGCAAAATGAGGGCTAGTTATTGATACTATTTATTAGAAATAAAAATATTGTAATTGTAGTCAATTAGAGAATCTAATCCATCCCTGTATGTAAAAAGGAAATAATAAATATTTATATCTATCTCTCAAGAAGATTTGAAGATCTCTTCATTAAATGGGACCATAGACCCCTTAAAAAAGTGTTATTGCCTCAGAGTTTTGCTTTGGACAATTTTAATCCCCACATCAGGACAACTAACCATCATATGAACTAAATCCAATAGTATACTCAATGTTCTACAACCATAGTCACACAAATCTAGAAAGGAGGGAAGGACATCATTCCTTTATTGACTTTCTGAACCAAATTGCAATAAACATTTGCTCAATACTTACTGTTTTGAGATACTGGGTCTGGAATGATTTTCACCACTAGGTTTGGAATACAACAATGAAACTGTCCCTACTCTGATGTAGCTGATATCCTACTGAAAGCAGGCAGAAGGGAGCAGAATGCAGCACCGGAAGCTCACCTCATGCCACACCAGATAATTGCCCAGCACAGAACACGACTGACTGCAGATATCTGGATTGTTGGTTTCTATAGCTTCAGTTTTTCTTAATTGGTAAATGATGTGCTTTAGGGACAAATATGGGTGAAACAGTGGGACTGAGAATAGGAGAAAAGCAAGGAGATATTGAATATACTTACCCTGAGCCAGAGTCTGGGCCTGGAAGATTGGAAATAAGCACCTTCATAACCTCAGTGGGACGTCAGAAGCATCTAAACAAAACTCTTTCTCCTTGCTGAAGTCCATATTACAAAGTATCTGAAGGTTGGGTGTTTTTATTTGCCTCCAAGGAAAAAAGAAAACATTAGAATATAGCAGTAGAAACTTCTGCAGCTCCCCATTTCTCAAACTGACCAGTTTTTTAGCTGTGCAATTGAGGGAATCAATACAAATGTATAAAGGAAGGATTAAACTCACAGAGATGTCTTCAGTAGATCTAAGGATGATAAAGAATTACAAAGTAGGTTCCCACATTGAGAACTTTTGATTTTTCCCTCTCCAGGTTCTTGATTCCTATGCCTGGTCCAGCTGTTGGCACTTGAACCTATGCCTCTCAGGAATCTCCTGCCTAGACACTGGTGCATGAGAGATGGTATAGGAGCAGAATTCAGAAAAATTCCTCTCTTGCTCTTATATTCCCTTCCTTTTTCTCCCAATTCATAGGCTTGGTAAAAAATATTTTCCATTTGTTTTCAGGCACTAAGGGTGGAAATTTGCCAAAGCCTAGTCTCAGGAGATAAAATCCCCAAAGCCCTCAAGTCCAGAGAAAGCTTCCTAAATGATGTTTCTCTGGTAAAGACTTTGATTCTCTCTAAATACAATCTGTACAGTTGGGCATTAGAGGAATTATGGTTAGATTGCTTTGGCCCAATCCACTGAATAATCTTTTGCCTACTTATCAGCCAGCCTTCCTAGCACTTAAGGAAGAAATATCTTTTGTGAACCACCCTTTCTAGCTCTCACAGAAGTTTTCTGAAAGAGACAGAAACAGAGAGAGAAATAGAGAGAAAGAAACACACACACACACACACACACACACACACACACACACACACACACACACACAGGAAAAGGCAAAGGGTAAGAGGATAAGCATTAATGCAGTGCTTACTGAATGCCAGGAACAGTGCTAAATATCTTACAAACATTATTCCATTTGATCTTCACCATACCCTTGTGTGGTAAGTGCTCATATTCTTGCTATTTTATGGTTAAGTAAATTAAGGCAGGAAGAGATTTATTGCCTTGCCCAGAGTCACATAGCTAGGATCTGAGTTTGGTTTTGAACTCAGACCTTTCTAATTCTAGACCCAGTATTCTATCTACTATATAGTCTTGTTGCCTAGATAGATAGATAGATGAATAGATCTAGAAAGCATCCTATTTCAGGAATAGTGAGACAAAAGGATGATATCCCTCTTCTGTTCTCAAGGACATAAATAAAGTGACCATTTCCCCACAAAAGCCATCTCAAGAGAAATCTGGAAATATATACAAAGAGTTATTAAACTGCCTATGCCCTTTACCCCAATAATACCACTGCTTAGTCTATTTCCAAAGATTATTAGACAAAAAGAAAAATAATTTAATGTTATAAAATGTTTACATCATCTCTCTTTGTGGTGTCAAACAACTAGAAATTTCAGTGATGTCCATCATTTGAGAGATGACTGAACAAGTTGTATAAGATTGTTATGAAATACTATTGTGCTATAAGAAATGATGAACTCTATGATCTTAGAAAAATATGGCAAACTTTCATGAAATAATAGTGAAATGAGCTAAATCAATAGAACATTGTATACAGTAAGAATCTCATTAGAAAGAGCTATTCTGTTGTCAGGCTATCTCAAAGCACAAATATCACAGAGAATGGTTCCAAATCATCTGTAAACAATGTTCCAGGAAAAATACAATATAGGTTGGAGACAAGTTCAATTAGAATTCCTGGAAGAAATCAATCAAGTTTCTTTCTTGAAAAATTTTTTTGCAACAGAAAGGAAACCATAGAGGGGGAAAAAAAAGAAAAAAAAAGAAGTTATGAAAGAAATAACTGGAAAGAAAATTATCAGCTTGACACTAGAGGTACAGAATTTTGCTCAAAATACAAACTTCCAGAAAATTTGAATAGATCAGATAAATGTCAATGATATTTTGAAACAACAAGAAATATTTTAAAAGGTAAAATTGTGCAAAAAAAATTAAAGAAACTATAAATCACATGATAGCAGAAACAGCTGACCTAAAAACATATTGTACAGAAAAAATTTTAAAATCACTAGACTCTTTGAAATCCAGGAACAAAAAATAAAGAGCCTAGAAACAATATGTCAAGAATTTTAAAAGAAAACTTCCCAGATTTCTTAAAACAAGAAGATAAAATTGGAATAAAAGTAATTCACTGGCCAGCTGCTGAAAGAAACTTTCAGGAATGTTACAATGCAAAACCAGAGAGAGCAAGTCAAAGGGAAAAAATGATGCAAACAGAAAGAATTCTCCTGCCAAAGAGCTACAGTCAGGATCAAACATGATTTAGTAGTTATTGCTAAGATGGAGTAAGAAGCTTTAAACACCATATTCCAAAAGGCAAAAGATACAGGCTTAAACAAAGGATCATTCACTAAAAATGAGTATAATTCTAACAGGGGAAAAATGGATTTTAATGAAATAAAGGATTTTCAAGCATTCCTGACAGAATTCTATAGATATTCTAATATTTAAATACAAGAATTCAGAGAACCATAAATGAACAATCATAAAAATCCAAACAAGGATACATTTCTTACATTCTCATGGAGATGTGATACATATGTCTCTGATAAACTTTATCATTAAAGGTCAAAAAGGGAGTTTAAATAAACAAAAGGTCTGAAAGCTATTCTATTATATCTTGATTTTAAAAGAAGAAAGGAAAGAGATAGATAGAAAGGTTGGAAAAAATTACCTGACATGATCAGAGTTCACAAATAGGATTTATGCAAACTTCATAAAAAGTCAGACTAATTCACTTGTAAGTTATTGCAATATTCTAAGAGGGATCTGATGAATGCCTGCACTAGACAAGAGGCAGTACCAGAAAGGAAAAGGTGGTGAGTTCAAAAGACATCTTTCTGGAGGTGGTTAGCATAGTTTGACATCAGTCCTCTAGAACCCTGACTCATCTGTATTGATGATCATGTACAAGGTAATTGTTTGAGCACAAAATGTTCTTTGATTCTGTTGATTTCACATTACATCAATTTATCTACATCTTCTTAGGTTTCTCTGAAATAATTTCCATTGTTGTTTTAGCACAAAAATGTTATTCCATTAAATTCATGTCCCATAATTCAGGCATTCCATAATTCACAGGCATCCCTTTAGTTTCCACTTCTTTACCATCCCCTTCAAAAAAAAAAAAAAAAAAAAAAAAAAAAAAAAAAAAGGACAGTTAGAAATATTTTGTACATATAGTACCTTTTCCTCTTTCTTTAACATTTTTGGGTATAGGGCTCTATTGGCACTGGGGGCAGAATTCTTTTGCCTTAAACATACTCATATACAGGTTGCAGTTCTGAGTGGCAGCCAAGGGAGACAAAGAGAACTAATGCACCCTTCAACTTTAATGCTTCAATGAAGTGGAGACTCTCATTCTAGTTCCATGATAGAAAAAAGTGATTGTGATCACTGACAGACCAGATCAAAGGCCTTAGATCATACCACTTTGGAAGAATTGAAAACTTAAAGGTCCCTAGAAATATCTTTGAAAACAGCTGCACAAAAAACTTAACACTTAGAACAGTGTGCCCTTCACTCTAGAAGAGAGCCCACTTTAGTGAAGAGTTAAAAGCCAAAAAATAGACTGGAAAAATGAGCAAATAACAGAAAAAATCCTGACCATAGAAAGTTACTATGGTGACAAGGAACATCAAAACAGACACTCAGGAGAAGAAAATAAAGCTCTTCCATCTAAAGTCTTCAAAAAATACTAACTGGCTTTAGGCTATGGAAGAGAACAAAAAAGGATTTTGAAAATTAAGTAAGAGAGGTAAAGGAGAAATGAGAGAGATGCAAGAAAATGATGAAAAAAGTCAACAACTTGATAAAAGAAGCACAAAGAAGATACTGAAGAAAATAACACCTAAAAATCCAGAGTAGGTCAAAAGATAAAAGAAGTACAAAAATCTGATGAGAAAAAGAATGCCTTGAAAAGAAGAATTGGTCAAATGTAAAAGAAGATACAAAAAGTAACAGGAAGAACACTGATTAAAAAATAGAATTGGCTAAATGGAAAAAGAACCACAAAAATTTCCAAAGGAAAATAAATCCGTAAAGATTAGAGATAGATAAGTATAAGCTAATGACTCCATGAAAAATTGAGAAACAATAAAATAAAACAAAAACAGTAGGGAGGGGAGATGGCAATGTGAAAAAAATCTCATTGGACAAACAAAAATCCAATGAGGAAAAGAGTGCCTTAAAAAGCAGAATTGGTCAAATGCAAAAGGAAATACAAAAAGTGACAGGAAAAAAACACTACTTAAAAAGTAGAATTGGCCAAATGGAAAAAGAAGTACAAAAATTCTCAAAGGAAGATAAATCCATAAAAATTAGAGATGGATAAGTATAAGCTAATGACTCTATGAAAAAATGAGAAACAATAAAATAAAAATAAAACAGTGGGGAGGGGAAGTGTCAATGTGAAAAATCTCTTTGGAAAAATAATTTGGAAAAACCCAGGGGAGATAATTTTAAAAATTATTGGACTACTTGAAAGATATGATTTTAAAAAGAGCCTTTACATCATATTTCAAGAAATTATCAGGAAAACTGCCTGATATTCAGGAACTAGAGGGTAAAATACAAATTGAAAGAATCTCCTGAAATAGATGAAAACTCCCAGGAATAGTATAGCCATATTTCAGAACATCTAGGCCAATGAGAAAATATTGCAAGCACCTGGAAAGAACTAATTCAAGTATGGAGTTATAGTTAAAATAACACAAGATTTAATAGATTCTTTATTAAAGGATAAGAGATTTTGAAACTTATACTCTCATAAATTTGACACAATTCTTTACATATTTTAGAAATGAAGACTTTATTATGATCACTCACTGTAAAAATTTCTTCTAGCTTGAATCAAATTTATAAGAAGACAAGTAAGCTCCCAATTGATAAATGCTCAAAGAATATGAGCAGGAAATTTTCAGATAATGAAATTAAGCCATCTAAAATAATATGAAAAGATACTCTAAGTAACTATTGAATAGAGAAATTCAAGTTAAAACAATTCTGAAGTGCCATTTCAAACCTCTCAGATAAGATAAAGGCAGATTTAATGATAAATGTTGGAGAGAATATGGGAAAACTGGGACAACAGTGCATTGTTTGTGGAGTTGTGAAGTGATTCAACCATTCTGGACAGCAATTTGGAACTATATCCAAAGGGCTATCAAACTGTGAATACCTTTTTGATCCAGCACTGCTACTCTGAGTCTATATCCCAAAGAAATCACAAAAAAGGAAAAAGAATCAACATGTGCAAAAATGTTTGTAGAAGCCCTTTTTGGGTGAACTTGGAATTGGAATTGGAACTTAAGTGGATGTCATCAACTGTGGCATGAGTGAATAAGTTGTGGTATATGAATGTAACTTAATATTATTATTCTATACAAAATGTTAAGCAATATATACATTCAAGGTTGGAAACCAAAGGGTCTTGGAGTTTTGAACCATTTTTTCAGAAAGGGTCTTAATCTCGCTGAAATAAAAAGATTTAGGAATTTTTTAAAGCAATGCCCCATTGATAAAGATAGCATGTCTCCCTTCCCAAATCACTATAAGACTGCAAAATATGATACATTAAATGCTTAAATTTGATTAACTGATTTGTGGAGAAAAAATTTTTTTCCTTACTTTGTTTTAAATAGCTATGCTATGTATTGTATTTAATTTATACTCTATCATATTTAACATGTATTGGTCAACCTGCCATCTGGGCGGGGGCGGGGGACGGCGGGGAAGGAGGGGAAAAATTAAAACAAAAGGTTTGGCGATTGTCAATGTTGTAAAATTTACCCATGCATATATCTGGTAAATAAAAACTATTAGAATAAATAAATAAATAAATAAATAAATAAATAAATAGTCATGCTAAAAGATTAGTAATTCAGAAAATTTAAAGGAATTAGTTTAGCTCTTTGGGTAATTTAAAAAAAAGAAAAAAAAAAAAAAAAGACAAAACAAAGGAGCCATAGTGGGAAGTTGAGAGTGTCACCGTGAATTTTTTGTAACATAAGACAACTAGAAAATAATGGAACCTTGTGCAAAATGAGGTTTAGTTATTTCCACCAGTCAATATAAATCAAAAGTAATTGAGTTTAAAATATTATAATAATAGTAAATTAGAGAATCTGATATATATTGTATAGAAACAGAAGATAATAAATATTTACATCTATCTCCCAGGGTTGTTGGGAGAAATATACAGTTGTGAATTGCTTAACACAGTGCTTAGCTTCTGTCAAAGATGAGCACTATACCCTTCAGACCTTCTAGGAATACAATTGGGGGAAAAAAAGCTATCCTGTTTATAAGTACTTTCTCTAATTGGCATAAAAATTTAACAAAATTGAGAAATTATAGAACCTTTTAAAGTATTACTAAAAGTAGGCTTAAGCAACTTTGAAGACATAGAAAAAGACTTGCATGTGATAAGCACTACATTAACTATTATGACCAACATGAAAATACTAGGAATAATATGATAAGTGGCTTTCTATGAATTGATAAGTTTGAAAAGTATTGATTGGTGATATTTTAAGTACAAGAAAGACTATGAGGAGCTGATAAATAAATTTGTCTCTTTTCAATATGAATACTGTTATATTGGTTTTATGATTATTAGAGTGTATTTTGGTTTTTAAAAAACTAAATCACAATATTAATAATAAATGACTTACTCTTGGGGAAAAAGTATAATAAAATCCTCTTAGGAGATCTTTGTAAGGTTCCTTGGCTTGGACCCTTCTGACAGAGTGTTATGAAACTCAGCAGTACTGTCATTTAAGAAAGTAAGGTTTCTTCCATTCAAAATGAAAAAATGAAACTTTTGAATAGTAAATTATCATTTGGGACCACTGGAAAATTCACATAATTGTAACTTTACAATTTTACTGACACATAAAAACAGTTTTTGGTTATGCATATACATTCATTTTTTACATATTTTCTTATAAATCATGTTGGGAGATAAAAATCAGAATAAAAGGGAAATACCATAAGAAAAAAAAATAGAAGAAAAAGAAAAAAAGTGAACATACCATGAATTGATTTACATTCAGTTTCCATATTTCTTTCTCTGGATGTGAATAGCATTTTCCATCCAAAGTTTATTGTAATTGCCTTAAATCACTGAACTGATGAGAAGAGCCAAGTCTGTCATAGTTAATCATCATATAATCCTGTTGTTGCTGTGTACAATATTTTCTTGGTTCTTCTTGTTTCACTAACTATCCATTCATGTAAATCTTTCCAGGCTTTTCTAGAATCAGCCTGTTAATTATTTTTAAAAGAACAATAATATTCCATTACTTTCATATATAATAACTTATTTAGCCATTCCCCAACTCATGGGCATCTACTCATTGTCCAGTTCTTTACTACCACAAAAAAGAGCTGTTACAAACATTTTTGCACATGTGGGTCCTTTTCTCTCCTTTAAGATTTCCTTAGGATACAGATCCAATAATGTCACTGCTGGGTCAAAAGGCATGAAGTTTTATAGCCCTTTAAGCACAGTTCCAAATTGCTTTCCAGAATGACTGGATCATTTCATAACTAGACCAACAATGCACCAGTGTCCCAGTTTTCTCACATCCCTTCCAACATTTATCATTATTTTTTCCTGTTATCATAGCCAATTTGAGAGGTATGAGGTGGTACCTCAAAGGTGTTTCAATTTGCATTTTTCTAATCAATAGTAATTTAGGGTATTTTAAAAAATTATTATAGATGACTAACTTTTTCCATATTTTTAGACCATTTATCAATTGGGGAATGACTTGTATTCTTATAAATTTGAGTCAGTTCTTTATATATTTTAGAAATGAGGCCTTTATCAGAAACACTGGCTGTAAAAATTTCTCCCCAGATTTCTGCTTACTTTCTATTCTTGGCTGCATTGCTTTTGTTTGTGCAAAACCTTTTTTAAATTTATTTTTTAATTAAAGCTTTTTATTTACGAAACATGCATGGGTAATTTTTCAACATTGACCCTTACATAACCTTGTGTTCCAAATTTTCCCCTCTTTTCCCCTGTTCCCTCCTCTAGAAGGCAGGCAATACAATACATGTTAAATATGTTAAAAATATATGTTAAATCCAATAAATGTATACATATTTATACAGTTATCTTGCTGCACTAAGAAAACAGATCAAGAAGGGAAAAAAAAACTGAGAAAGAAAATAAAATGCAAGCAAACAACAACAAAGTGAAAATGTGATGTTGTGGTCCACATTCAGTTCCCACAGTCTTCTCTCTGGTGTAGATGGCTCTCTTAATTATAAGACTATTGGAACTGATCTGAATCATTTCATTGTTGGAAAGAGCCATGTCCATCAGAAATGATCATCATATAATCTTGTTGTTGCAGTGTATAATGATCTTCTAGTATTCATTTCACTTAGCATCAATTCATGTAAGTCTCTCCCAGGCCTCTCTGAAATCATCCTGCTGATTATTTATTATAGAACAATCATATTCCATAATATTCATATAGCATAACTTATTCAGCCATTCTCCAAATGGTTCAGCCACTCAGTTTCCAGTTTTTTGCCACTACAAAAAGGGCTCCTACAAACATTTTTTCACATGTGGGTCTTTTTCCCTCTTTTAAGATCTCTTTTGGGATATAAGCCCAGTAGAAACACTGCTGGGTCAAAGGGTATGCACATTTTTATAGCCCTTTGGGCATAATTTTAAATTGCTCTCCAGAATGGTTAGATCAGTTCACAACTCCACAAACAATGTATAAGTGTCCCAGTTTTCCCACATCCCCTCCCATATTCATTATCTTTTCTTGTCATCTTAGCCATTCTAAGAGGTGTGTATCTCAGAGTTATCTTAATTTATATTTCTTTAATCAATAATGATTTAGAGCACCTTATCATATGATTAGAAATGGTTTTAATTTCTTCATCTGAATGTAATGTAAATGTAAAAATGTTTTCCTAATTTATTGCTTCCCTTCCAATCTTGTCTCCATTAGTTTTGTTTGTACAAAAGCTTTTTAACTTAATATAATGAAAATTATCTATTTGGTTTTCAATAACGAATTCCAATTCTTCTTTGGATACAAATTCCTTCCTCCTCCACAGATATGAGAGGTAAATTATCCTATATTCTTCTAATTTGTGCAAAAACTCTTAAATTGATGTAATCAAAGTTGTCCATTTTGCATTTCATAATTTCTTCTTTGGCTATAAATTTTTTCCTTCTTCAAAGATCTGATAGGTAAACTATCTTTTCTTATCCTAATATAATTATAATTTTAAGTATTGTTATTTTGAACCAAGTATTTACTATATATGAACTCATGGTTGAGAAATGGCCACAGTAGTACAATGCTAAAGAGGTCTCTTGACTTTGGTGACAGAGAGGTAAGCCATTTCTTCTCAGATATACTTTTTTAATTCATATGGAGAGAAGGGTGTCCCTGTGACACACAATGGATAATAGATTTAATTATAAGTTGGGATAGGAAGGTAGCATTGAGATGGCAGTAACTTCTCAATTATTCCCCCAAACCAGTTCAAATTCCTTTAAATAATGTCTCTAAACAAATTTTAAAGCATAAAAACCACCCAAAAGATGGAGCAGAACATTTTCCAGCCAAATACAACTTAGAATTTCAGCAGAAAAGATATGTGGACCCAGGGTGAGAGCCCATTGTGCAATAGCTATGCAGGTCATCCCAGTACAGCCCCAGCCCCATGACAAAAAAGTAGGAATGAATCTAGGGATTTTAGAATCGATATCAGTGGTGGTTTCTAGACTTTTCTGCCTGGAGACACCAAAAATGACTTGGAAAGTCAATCAAAAAGTTCTGTGGAACCAGGATAGGAGCCCAACATCCAATCTCAGTATGGGCCACTCCATGCATCCCCAGCTTCTGCTTGGCCCTAGCTCCAGCTAAACAAGTCCTCTGAATCAGTGCAATACTGGGGTGGCTTCCAGGCTTCTCAGCTCAGAGACACCAAAGAGAACTTGGAAGGTCTGGTAGAAAAGTTGGGAGTCAAGTGCACAATCCTAGTGAAGGCCATGACAGCTAAACAGGACTCTGTTTAGTCAGTGATTCTTGGGTGTAATCCTAACTCCATTGCTCTCCAAATATCATATTCCAAGCCCTCCAATCCTTTAATAGCTGTTAAATCTTGTGTTACCCTGACTGTGACTCTACTATACTTGAATTGTTTCTTTCTGGATGCTTGCAGTATTTTCTCCTTGACATGGGAGTTTTGAAATTTGGCTATGATATTCCTGGGTTTTCATTTTGAGATATCTTTCAGGAGATGATTGGTGGATTTTTTCAATTTCTATTTTATCCTCTGGTTCCAGAATATCAGGATAGTTTTCCTTGATAATTTCTTGAAAGATGATATCCAGACTCTTTTTTTTATCATGACTTTCAGGTAGACCAATAATTTTCAAATTGTCTCTTCTAGATCTATTTTCCAGGTCAGTTGTTTTTCCAAAAAGATATTCCACATTTTTTCCTATTTTTCATTTTTTGGTTTTGCTTTATTGTATCTTGATTTCTCATAAAGTCATTAGCTTCTGTTTGCTCAATTCTAATTTTTAAAGAATTATTTTCTTCAGTAAGTATTTGTACCTCCTTTCCCATTTGGTCCATTTTGTTTTTTAAGGCATTCTTTTCTCATAAGCTTTTTGTGTTTCCCAAATATTAGCATGTCTGGACAGTTTATCTCTTACCTTTCTATTCTCCTCCCACTTTTCCCGATTACATAGCTCTAGACATAAAGACGTTTTATTTGCTTTCTGGCACCAAGAGTAGTAATTTCTCAAACACTGATCTCCAGAGATGAACTCCCAAAGGCTTTTAAGTTCAGATAAAGCTTTCTAAATGGTGTTTCTCTGGTAAAGACTTTGATTTTCCCTTAAATATCAATCTGTACACAAGGGCATTAGAGAAATTACTGTTAGATTGGTATGGGCCATTATCCCCAATCCCCTGATTTTTGCCATTACCCTTGCATACTTATCAATCATGGTAGCCACAATTTAAGAAAGAAATGTTCCCTGTGGGACATCTGGCTCATCAGCTTTCTTTCTAGCTCTTACCAAACTGTTATGAGAGTGAAATTGGGTATTCTTCTGTTGACTCCACTTTCCATAGAGATGCAAGAGCCTCAAGTTTCCTTAGAATACAGGTGTGCATGAGTGAAGCTTGACTTGGAAGGAATTATAGATTTATAAGTTCTAATGGAAAAAAAAAGGTATATATACTTATGAAAACATACATCCCTGTATATGAATATATATATCCACAAAATATCCACATAATATACATATATATTATATATATCTGAATGTATATGAATGGACAAATATATGTATACACATAATACACATACACCCATTTATGTATATGTGCAGATTTGTCCTGTAGTAAAACACATTTGGGTGCTGAGGGCCTGACCAATAATTGTCATTGTTTGAGGGAAGAGATGAAAGGTAGCTTAGTGATGTCATGGAGGTAGAAACAAGGCTCAGAAATAGTTTGCCTCAGGAATGACAAAGTCAGAAGCAACATTTCCCTTGAAACTTTTCTCTGGTTATAATTGTACCAATTTATTGTTTTGGGTAAGACCTTCTCTTTTCCTCTTCACTCACAAGTGAGTCATAAGATCTATTTCTGGAGGGAAAAGACTTATTTTTTAATATTTCTTATCTATGGACAAGAGGATTAAGTAAGAGACATTTGACACTGAACTGCCCCACATTGCTGGTGGGGCAGTGGGGGGCATGCTGTGGGTAGAGAGCTGGGCCTGGACTCAGGAAGACCTGCCTGACTTCAAATCCAGTCTCAGATTTTGCTGATTTTATACAAGATACTTAACCTCTATCTTCATCTCCTAAACTGTAAAATGGAGATCATAATATCTATTTTCCAATATTGTTGTGAGGATTAAATGATAAAAACTCCATAAAATGCTTAGCATAATGAATAGGGAGCACATAGTAGGTGCCTAATAAATGTTTATTTTCTTTTTCCCTCCCTCCTTGTCATTTTTCTCTGGATCATTCATCCAGAGTGGACTCTAAGGGGCAATTTAGTGTGATTAAGGAAATTTTATTTTTAATGCTGTTATAGATGCATACATATATATATATGCATATATATATATATATATATATATATATATATAGAGAGAGAGAGAGAGAGAGAGAGAGAGAGAGAGAGAGAGAGAGAGAGAGAGAGAGAGAGAGAGAGAGAGTCAGAGAGTCAGAGACAGAGAGTGAAAAGGTAAAGGGAATGGGCTAGAGAATAAGCATTAATATTGTACTTATATAGTGCTTACTATATGCTAGGCATTGTACTAATCAGCATATATATATATCATGCTGTTTGACCCTGACTGCAACCCTGTGAAGTATTGTTGCTATTATTGTCACTATTTTATGTTATTGTTATCACTCTTTTGTGGTTAAGTATCACTATTTTATGTTATTGTTATCACTCTTTTATGGTTGAGTAAATTGAGGCAGAAGAGTTTGGGTGACTGGCCTGGAATCAAGTGGCCAGGATCTGAGATTGGATTAGAACTCAGGCTTTTCTGACTGTAGATCCATTGTTCTATTCACTGTACCTTCTGGCTGCCTCGGTAGAGAGAAAGATAGATAGATCTAGACAGTATTCCATTTAAAAAACCAGTGAGACAAAGGGATGGATGTCCTTATCCCTTGTTCCCCCAAATGAAACCTATTTGTTTTTAACAAAATCCCTTGTCAAACACAATCTGGAATTACATCCAAATGCAACACAGCAATATCCTTTCTTGGTCTAGTTCCCAAGATGATTAGGTGTTAGGTTCTTACTAAGTGCTAATGAGATAATGAGATATTAGGTTCTTACTAAGTGCTAAGTCGGTACTTAACAGTTCTCTAGTTCCGGCCTTTACTGAGAGTTATACTAGTGAACTCCTGAGGGAGGAGCTTGCATGCTTAGGAGGAGCAAGTTCATTTGGTTGAAGTAATTTTTCCCAGAAGCCCTTGCGTTATCCCACGCCCATTCTCTGCGAGGATAAAAGAGGGCGACATTCCAGAGATAGAGAGTCTCTGTTCTAGGTCAGAGTTAGAGCGGTTCTCTGGAGGAGAGAGAGTGTCTTGTCTGGACTAGACTTGAGGTGGCTCTCTGGAGAGAGAAGTCTCTCCTCTAGACCAGAGAGCAATTGGCAGTTTCTGGAGACAACAGTAAGTTACGTATTGGCGTCCACAACGTGGGGCAAGGACTTTTGCTTATCCTGACAAGGACTTATTCTGAGCCATTCAGAGGAGCTAGACCGGACCATTGTAATTTGGTGCCCAAACAGAGACAGACACGATCCTCATTCCAGTGGAAAAACCTCCGATCCAGATCTCAGTCTTTCTGACCCAGAACCGTGAGTAACAAGGAAACTTTGTTAAAGATTAAGTGAGTGTTCTAATAGACAAATAAGGAACTTAACTTGTTAAGGGATAAACCAGCAATCTCTTATAGTGAAATGAGACAAACGCCTTCTGTTCAAAGAAAATGTTTAAAGAGCATCATCAAGGTTATGAAAAGCCAAGGATTGATTATAATTTTGGAGGAGATTACTGAACTTTTAAAAACTGTGAAGGTCATATGTCCTTGTTTTTCTCTGGAAGAAGAATTGGATTTAGATGAATGGGAATTAGTAGGAAAGCAATTAGGTGAACACTACAATTCCAGACCAAACTCAATTTCCAAAGATACACTTCATACCTACAATTTAATCCAAATGGCTTTAAAAATTGTTATTCTAAAGGAAGAGAAGAAGGAGCAAAATGGGGAGGTGTCGACTAAACTAGGAGAAAAGGATGAATCAGATAACAATGAAGTTAAGTACAATTCTGAGCAACAGGAGCATTTCCCATCTCCTCCCTCAATTAACCCTTCAGGGGTGGAGCAAGAAGGAGGAGGGGAAGAGGCAGAAACACAAACAGAATCGCCTGTGAAGCAGCCTAAGCCTATAACAAGATTAGAAAAAGCATTGGTTAAAGCTAAGAGAGAAGGACAGGATATAAGTGATTTTATACATGCATATCCTGCTATTGAAAAGATTGACTCTGTAGGTCAAAAAAGGAGAAGATATACACCTTTATATTTGAATAAAATTAAAGATTTGAAAAAAAGGTTGTACCCTTTATGGGGCTACATCAGCTTATGTTAAAATGTTACTAGATGGTTTGTCTTATGAAGTCCTAACCCTGAATGATTGGAAATCCATAGCAAGGACATGTCTAGAACCTGGACAAAATTTGTTATGGCTTGTGGAGTTTCATGAATTATGTAAAATCCAAGTCAGATGCAATTTGGAAATAGGAGTTAACACAAAATTCACTTTTGAGCACTTAGCTGGTGAAGGTCGGTATGGAGAGAATTCAGAACAGATTAATTATACCATGACAATATATGAGCAAATTGCTAAGGCTGCAATAAAAGCTTGGGGTGTCCTCCCTGGACAGAAAGATCAGGGAGAGGCTTTCACTAAAATAGAGCAAGGTCCCAATGAACCTTTTGTGGATTTTGTGGGACTTTTGCAAACTGCTGTCAAAAGAACTATTGGAGAAAATGCAGCTACAGAAATAATGACCAGACATCTGGCTAAGGAAAATGCCAATGAGATTTGCAAAAGAATTATATGGGGATTAGACAAAGATGCTACTTTAGAGGAGATCATAAGACACTGTGCTACAGTGGGAACAAATACTTTTTACACCCAGACTATGATGAATGTGGAAAGACAGGGTCCCTCCTGGCAAGGGACTTCTAGAGAAACTTGGCAATGTTTTCAATGTGGAAAAATTGGATATCTAAGAGCTCGGTGTAGATATGGAGATAGAGTAAGAAGACAGGGTGAAAGAAGACCTAAAACCCCATGTCCAAAATGCAACAAAGGATTCCATTGGGCATCAGACTATAGACTAATTCAGGGAAATGGGATGAGGGGCTCAGGTCTAGGGCCCCAGGCAAAAAAGACTTGGGGCATGGTGGCAGCTGAGGTTACACCCAAAGAGCCTTTAGAAGGTCAGGACTCTGATGTGATCTATCAGCCGAAAAGCAATCACATGGAAGAAAGGGATTAATTATACACTTCAACAATGATACTGTATGAGGATGTATTCTGATGGAAGTGGATATCTTCAACATAGAGAAGAGCTAATCCAATTCCAATTGTTCAATGATGGACAGAATCAGCTACATCCAGAAAAGAAACACTGGGAAATGAGTGTAAACTGTGAGCATTGTTTTTTGTTGTTGTTGTTGTTATTGTTTTTGTTTTGTTTTGTTTCTCTTCCCAGATTATTTTTACCTTCCAAATACAATCCTTCTTTTGCAACAACAACAACAAAAAAATTCGGTTCTGCACATATATATTGTACCTAGGATATACTATAAGATATTTAATATGTATGGGAATGCCTGCTATCTAGGGGAGGGGGTAGAGGGAAGGAGGGGAAAATTTTGGAACAGAAGGGAGTACAAGGGATAATGTTGTAAAAAAAAAAATACCTATGCATATGTACTGTCAAAGAAAATGTTATAATTATAAAAATTAATAAAAAAAAAAGGAAGAAAGGGATTACCTGATCAGTCATCCAAAAGGCAATCAGATTACAAAAATGGATTACACTTGGGGAGAATACAGGCCTTTTAAACCAACAGGGCTGTGTCCACTGCAAACAACTCCAATGTAATTGCCAGATGATGAGAAGAGATTTAGAAATCGGTAAATAGAAGATAATTAGATAGGTTAACTGCCTGGGAGAGAGGTTTGCTTGTATTTCTTCAGATGGAGAAGGAATCAGATGGGTGCCAATGAGTCATATTCACCTTGTCCATCAGAGAGAGACAGAAAAAGAGAAAGACCTCAAAACAAAGGAGAAAATCAAAGAAACATCTTACACTGAAAGAGCATGGCTAATAAGAAGACTGTTAAAGAACTTTTAAACCAGCAGGAATCATTGGATTTCCTAACACAAGATGAGACTAATGGACAATGGACTTATGGATATTTATAAATTCTCAATTTATGATTATTTGATCATGTTATTTGTTACATACTTCTAGCATGTTATTATGTTACTATGTGTTTATGTAATCTATGTAATTATGTGTAATGCCTCCCATATTGATGGATTTATGTTTCAAGATCATGACCACCCTATGTTCTAAATCAAAAGAAAGGGGGAGATGTTAGATTCTTACTAAATGCTAATGAGAAAATGAGATATTAGGTTCTTACTAAATGCTAAGTCAGTACTTAACAATTCTCTAGTTCCGGCCTTTACTGGGAGTTATACTAGTGAACTCCTGAGGGAGGAGCTTGCATGCTTAGGAGGAGCAAGTTCATTGGTTGAAGTAATTTTTCCCAGAAGCCCTTGCATTATCCCCGCCCATTCTCTGGGAGGATAAAAGAGGGTGGCACTCCAGAGATATAGAGTCTCTGTTCTAGGTCAGTTAGAGCGGTTCTCTGGAGGAGAGAGAGTATCTTGTCTGGATCAGACTTGAAGTGGCTCTCTGGAGGAAGAAGTCTCTCCTCTAGACCAGAGAGCAATTGGCAGTTTCTGGAGACAACAGTAAGTTACAATTAGGGAAAAGGACAAGAGACTACATGTTCTAAAATATCAACAACTCTTTTTTTGTGGGGACAAAGAATGGGAAATTGCAGGGATTCAATCATTCGGGGAATGGCTGAACAAGTTGTGGCATATGATTGTGACAGAATACTACTAAACTATAGAAAAATGATGGTCTCAATGGTTTTAGAAACACGTAGAAAGACTTTCACAAAATAATGAAGAGTGAAATGAGCAGAACTAAGAGAACATTGTATATAGTAACAGCGAGATTATTATAAGAATTATTTTAAGTGAATAGATTATTTTCACTATTATAAATACCCAAATTAACCATAAAGCACATGTGAAGTAAGGTTCCCCCTTCATCCAGACAAAGAAATGATGAATAGAAGCATGTTTAGAATAATTTTACATATATAATATTATATATTATTATGTATATTACATACATAACTTTACATATATAAATGCACTTGCATTTGTGTCTAATGGTAGCCATCTCTACTGTGGATAGGGAGGGGAGAAAAGTAAGTAATAATATTGTTGTATATTTAAAGGAATTGCAAGTTGTACATAGTAGATTTGCAGTTCCATGTACCTTTGTCTTTTTTGGTGTACTATCTTATGAAAATTCTTGTTTTATTTTATAAAGTAAAAAGTAAATTAATAACAGCAAAGACAAGATCAAAAAGCCTTATTTAAGCAGAAATATTGCCTGACATTCCTTTTCTGGAAGTAATTACCTTACAGAAGACTCAAAAACAGGAAAGGGATTTTTCAGCTCTAAATGTCCATTAAGGGCTAATGAGATCTTTCTCTAATTTTCTTGAAGCAAATCCTTATTCACCACTCAGGATCCAGGGAAGTGTGACCCACTTCTCAGAATGAATGACTCTTCTGGTTTCAGAAGAATCCAACTCAGTCTTGCTAATTTACTCAATTTATCTATTTTTTGTCTGAGTTCCGCAACAAGGGTTTCCTCTAGAAAACATTGACTTTGGTCTTCTTTTGTATCAAAAAAAACAAAGGGGTCTTCATCTTCTTGGGAAAATGTATCCTAGGCATGCAGTGGTCACAGGATAAGCTTTATTTAACATGATCCAAGAAAAAAAAATCACATCCCAGATGACAGAAAAAACTTGTTCTTGAATCACTCAATAGTCAAGATAACTCCTCTTCACTCATCAATGACCTCCACACTCCCCCACTGAGAGACTGAAATAAAAACTGATGCTTGAGAGTTACATTGGCTTAGAAAAATTAAAATGTACTGTTGTCTATGGTGTGTGTGTGTGTGGGTGGGTGGGGCTCGCGCTCGCACATGCACATGCACATGAGTAATTTTTGTTAGGATCATTCAGGCCTCAGCCCTGGGGCTTTGTGTCTGACACCTCTGTAAGAATTCTGTGATAGAGATGTATTGAAGAGTTTTTCCCCAAGTGGAAGAAGCTGAATCTGTTCATGGGATCCTGACACTATTCTTTACAGAATCTCTACGGAACCTTACATTTCACAGCTGAGTAAACTGAGTTTCAGAAATATGAAACCATTTGTCCAGTGTTCCACAGGAGGCTGGTGGGGTTTATTGTCTTTGATCACTTAAATCTATGGATAGTCTGGTAAACAGATATATAGAAATAAAGAGCAATGTTCAGGTTAGAGATATATAGAAGTAAAGATATTCAGGTTTCATTGTAATATAGCCCATCTCCCAAATTGAGTCAGCCAATTAGATTTGATTGCTATTTTATGGATCATCTAATATTTTGTAGGCTACATAAACTATGAGCCTGACAACATGGTAGCCTTTGATCAAAGAGAAATGGTCAAATGACTGCCTTTATTAATAATCTGCTGGCTGAACTAATAAAATGATTAAATTATCCAAAAACTGTATCTCTCACACCTTTTAAAAATCACATACATCTATTTTCAAAGATGATTAGACAAAAAGGAAACTAATTTACATGTTGTAAAATGTTTATAGAAGCTCTTTTTTTGTGGTGGCAAAAAAATAGACATTGCAGGGATGTCCATCATAGGAAAAAGGCTGAGTAATTTGTGATATATATTTGTGATGAAATACTACTTTGTTGTAAGAAATGATGAGCTCCATATTAGAAAAGGACAAATTTAAATGAAATAATGAAGAATAAAATGAACAGAGCTAAGAGAACATTTTTTATAGGAACAACAATATTATTTTACGAATAACTGAGTAAATAAGTTTTTTTATTATTATATATATCCAAATTAATTATAGAGGACATATGAAGAAAGACACTTTCTGCATCCAAGAAAGAAGTGATAAATAGAAATATGTATAGGATAATTGTACACACATAATATTATATATGTGTGTCTATATTTATCTATCAATCAGTCTATCAATCTATCCCCATTTGAGTCTAATGATAGCTATCTCTAAGGTGAGGGGTTGAGTAGGGAAGAAAAAATACATTTATATGATAATTTTTTTTATATACTTGAAAGCAAGAACAAGTTGTATATAGTGGATTTGCAAATTTATGTACAAGTATCTTTTTTTATTGTTCTATATTAATGAAATCCTTGTTTTATTCCATTAATCAAAAATAAAATAAGAAAGACACATTAACTGTATGATTCTTAGCTAGTCACTTAACTCTGCCTCCATTTCTTCATTTATAAAATGAACTGTAGAAGGACATGGAAAACTATTCCAGTGTCTTTACCAAGAAAATTCCAAATA
Source organism: Sminthopsis crassicaudata (assembly GCF_048593235.1). NCBI lineage: Eukaryota > Metazoa > Chordata > Mammalia > Dasyuromorphia > Dasyuridae > Sminthopsis > Sminthopsis crassicaudata. The sequence goes on from NC_133622.1 coordinate 253,409,761, forward strand.
GGACCATGAAGAGTCAGATATAACTGAAATTATAGAGGTGAAGAGTGATAGTTCTTACTTTTCCCAGGTAAAGCGATTGTTACTTAGGCCATGTTTGGAAGAATTCTGGCTCTGATCTTAAGGACAGTTGAAAGTCTCCCACTAAGTTCCTGTTTTCTTTCTATGCTTATAAGAAGACAGTAATGAGGGAGAAGGGCATGGAGAAATTTGAGTGAGCTTCACTCCTATTCTTCTTTTTTTAAATTTTATTTATAATATTATCCCTTGTATTCATTTTTCCAAATTATCCCCTCCCTCCCTCCACTCCCTCCCCCCGATGACAGGTAATCCCATACATTTTACATGTGTTACAATATAACCTAGATACAACATATGTGTGTAAATCCCATTTTCTTGTTGCACGTTAAGTATTAGATTCCGAAGGTATAAGTAACCTGGGTAGATAGACAGTAGTGCTAACAATTTACATTCGCTTCCCAGTGTTCCTTCTCTGGGTGTAGTTATTTCTGTCCATCATTGATCAATTGGAAGTGAGTTGGATCTTCTCTATGTCGAAGATATCCACTTCCATCAGAATACCTCTTCATACAGCATTGACGTGTACAGCGATTCGGTACAGGTTCTGCTCATTTCACTCAGCATCAGTTGATGTAAGTCTCTCTAAGCCTCTCTGTATTCCTCCTGCTGGTCATTTCTTACAGAAGAATAATATTCCATAACCTTCATATACCATAATTTACCCAACCATTCTCCAATGGATGGACATCCATTCATCTTCCAGTTTCTAGCTACAACAAAAAGAGCTGCCACAAACATTTTGGCACATATATGTCTCTTTCCCCTCTTTAGTATTTCTTTGGGATATAAGCCCAGTAGTAGCACTGCTGGGTCAAAGGGTATGCACAGTTTGATAACTTTTTGGGCATAGTTCCAAATTGCTTTCCAGAATGGCTGGATTCTTTCACAACTCCACCCACACTGTATCAGTGTCCCAGTTTTCCCACATCCCCTCCAACATTCATCATTATTTTTTCCTGTCATCTTAACCAATCTGACAGGTGTATAGTGGTATCTCAGAGTGGTCTTAATTTGCATTTCTCTGATCAGTAGTGATTTGGAACACTCATATGAGTGGATATAGTTTCAATTTCATTATCTGAGAATTGTCTGTTCATATCCTTTGACCATTTATCAATTGGAGAATGGTTTGATTTCTTATAAATCAGGGTCAGTTCTCTATATATTTTGGAAATGAGACCTTTATCAGAACCTTTAACTGTAAAAATATTTTCCCAATTTGTTACTTCCCTTCTAATCTTGTTTGCATTAGTATTGCTTGTACAGAAACTTTTTAGTTTGATGTAATCAAAATCTTCTATTTTGTGATCAATAATGATCTCTAGTTCTCCTCTGGTCATAAATTCCTTCCTCCTCCACAGGTCTGAGAGGTAGACTATTTTCTGTTTCTCTAATCTATTTATGATCTCATTCTTTATGCCTAAATCATGGACCCATTTTGATCTTATCTTGGTATATGGTGTTAAGTGTGGATCCATATCTAATTTCTGCCATACTAATTTCCAGTTTTCCCAACAGTTTTTTCCAAATAATGAATTTTTGTCCCTAATGTTGGTATCTTTGGGTTTGTCAAAGATTAGATTGCTATAGATGTACCCTTTTTTGTCCTTTGTATCTAATCTGTTCCACTGATCTACCGGTCTATTTCTTAGCCAATACTAAATGGTTTTGGTGACTGCTGCTATATAATATAGCTTTAAATCAGGTACACTTAGAGCACCTTCCTCTGACTTTTTTTTCATTAGTTCCCTTGCAATTCTCGACCTTTTATTCTTCCATATGAATTTTGTTGTTATTTTTTCTAGGTCATTAAAATAGTTTCTTGGGAGTCTGATTGGTATAGCACTAAATAAATAGATTAGTTCGGGGAGTATTGTCATCTTTATTATATTCGCTCGGCCTATCCAAGAGCACTGAATGTCTTTCTAATTATTTAAATCTGACTTTATTTTTGTGGCAAATGTTTTGTAATTTTTCTCATATAATTCCTGACTATTCTTTGGTAGATGGATTCCCAAATACTTTATACTCTCAACATTTGTTTGGAATGGAATTTCTCTTTGTATCTCTTGCTGTTGCATTTTGTTGGTGATATATAAAAATGCTGAGGATTTATGTGGATTTATTTTGTATCCTGCCACTTTGCCAAAATTCTGAATTATTTCTAATAGCTTTTTAGCAGAGTCTTTGGGGTTCTCTAAGTATACCATCATGTCATCTGCAAAGAGTGATAGTTTGATTTCCTCATTTCCTACTCTAATTCCTTGAATCTCTTTCTCGGCTCTTATTGCCGAGGCTAGAGTTTCTAGTACTATATTGAATAGTTATGGTGATAGTGGGCAACCTTGTTTCACTCCTGATCTTACTGGGAAAGATTGGAATTTATTTCTATTGCATATTATGCTTACTGACGGTCTTAAATATATGCTCCTGATTATTCTAAGGAATAGTCCATTTATTCCTATACTCTCAAGAGTTTTTAGTAGGAATGGATGTTGGATTTTGTCAAATGCTTTTTCTGCATCTATTGAGATGATCATATGGTTGTTATTAATTTGATTATTAATATGGTACTCCTATACTTCTGATGATGGCTACATAATGGTCCTGGGAATGGAGTGGGGCCATTGGGTCACTTCTGAAAGTGGAGAGTTTAGGTGCCTCAGTTATTCCCCCTGGCCTTGTATACCATAATTCTGGCTCTAAGCCATGTTAGGATTTCTAAGGTTGTTAAAAACAGAATCTTTTCCAGACAGTAGTCTTGCCACTGTTAAAAACAGTTAGTCATATTAGAAACTTTTGTTACCCAGATTCAAGGAACAGTTTACTGAGGAGGTGTTTCTTCGTGGGCTCAGCAAGACTAAACATACTTATGTTACTCATTTTGGAAAATGTTTATCTTAGTAATTTTCATAAGCTAATCTAGGCTTACCATATCCCCTATATTACCAGAATAAACTGAGTCCTAGAGTGGAGAGTTCTGTAAGATAAGCCTGAAACAGAACCCTGGGGAAAACTCTCAGCTTAAAATGATGATGAGATATTGAGATAAAAACAGGGTTAGATAGACTTGGACTACTTTAAGTGCATTGACCAAATAAATAATTATTTGCACAACTGTATCTTCTTAAGTGGCTTTTATCAATGATTTGGAAAAGCCAATTGACTTGAGAAGCAAATGTACAAACAATTCAATCAAGAGGCAGGATACTTGATCATATAATCAAAATATTTAAAAGGATAAGAATTCTGCCCTTCTATATTTATGAGATCTGCAACCAGATTCAAGTCACTGAATCATCTTGGCTTTGGTTTCCTTTTCTGTTCAATGGGAGGGATCTTGAAGTGCCTTCCAGCTTCAAAGCTATGTTCACATGATTAGTGGGTCATAGGATATTGGGTCAATTATTATTTAAAAGCTGAAATGGAAAAGAAATTCATGTAAAGTCTTTTGCTTGGAAACTACTTTTTAAGTATTAGACAAGGAAGATGTGCCCAGACAAGACACTGATGTGATTCTTTCTCCCCCCCTGCCTTTTTTTTTTCCTGAGGCTGGGGTTAAGTGACTTGTCCAGGGTCACAAAGCTAGGAAGTGTTAAGTGTCTGAGACCAGATTTGAACTCGGGTCCTCCTGAATTCAAGGTGCTCTATCCACTGTGCCACCTAGCTGCCCCCTTCCCCCCCCTTCTTAATTTTATTTTCAAAACATATGCATGGATAATTTTTCAACATCAACCCTTGCAAAATTTTGTATTCCAATTCCCCTCATTGCCTCTAGATGGCATATAATCCAATATATGTTAAACATAGTAAAAATATATGTTAAATCCAATATATGAAAGGTCTCATTTCCAAAATATATAGAGAACTGACCCTAATTTATAAGAAATCGAACCATTCTCCAATTGATAAATGGTCAAAGGATATGAACAGACAATTCTCAGATGATGAAATTGAAACTATATCCACTCATATGAAAGAGTGTTCCAAATCACTACTGATCAGAGAAATGCAAATTAAGACAACTCTGAGATATCACTACACTCCTGTCAGATTGGCTAAGATGACAGGAACAAATAATGATGAATGTTGGAGGGGCTGTGGGAAAACTGGGACACTAATACATTGTTGGTGGAGTTGTAAAAGAATCTGGCCATTTTGAAGAGCAATCTGGAATTATGCCCAAAAAGTTATCAAACTGTGCATACCCTTTGATCCAGCAGTGCTACTACTGGGCTTATATCCCAAAGAAATACTAAAGAGGGGAAAGAGACATATATGTGCCAAAATGTTTGTAGCAGCTCTTTTCGTAGTGGCTAGAAACTGGAAGATGAATGGATGTCCATCCATTGGAGAATGGTTGGGTACATTATGGTATATGAAGGCTATGGAATATTATTGCTCTGTAAGAAATGACCAGCAGGATGAAGTCAGAAATGCTTGGAGAGAGTTGCATGAACTGATCCTGAGTAAAATGAGCAGAACCAGAAGATCACTGTACACTTCAACAATATTGAATTGAATGTAAAATATTAACACTATTGTTTATCTACCCAGGTTATTATACCTTCGGAAACCAATACTTAACGTACAACAAGAAAATTGGATTTACACACATATATTGTATCTAGGTTATACTGTAACATGTAAAATGTATGAGATTGCCTGTCATCTAGGTGAGGGGTAGAGGGAGGGAAGGGAAAATCTGGAAAAATGAATACAAGGGATAATGTTATAAAAAAAATTACTCATGCATATATACTGTCAAAAAATGTATAATTATAAAATTAATAAAAAAATAAATCCAATATATGCATACATATTTATACAATTATTTTGCTGCACAAGGTTATCAAGTATGCTTAAGAAGAATAAAGAATTGAAGAGCGTAATATATACCAAAATGTACTGTAGGGTCATATAGAATATCTAATACCTCTACTCTAGCAAAAGATTGTGTTTGCCAGTATGTGTAGCCATCTCTTCTGTTTTTTCCTATAACACAATAAGTCTTCTCCCTGATTTAATAGCCCCAACTTTTTAATCTTTGATTGTGATTGACTATTAATAAGGAGAGATACAGGTTAAATGATAATCTTATTGTCTTATTTTTTTTTATCAATGACCTTTTTTATGGGTCTCTACATTATTGTCCTAAAGGTTCTATCGAGAAGAAAAAGCAAATAGTTGGTGATATTCTCTTAATCACATTTTAGCAGTCACAAATTTAGCATTTACAAGTTTATCATGATTATTTCCCCCTAAATCTCAGGGATGCTTCCAGCCCCATAGAGGAGATTTTGGCTACCAGGATTATAGGAGGATGCTGTCATTTCCAGGAGGGAGAATTCAGATGAGACTGGTTGTTCATGGACTCTCCTGTCTGAGTCATCCCATAGAACATGTTCGTGGTGGTCCTCCCTGTTTACCTTCTTCCCTATATTCTGGCTAAAAACTTTGGCATTTCTGAGATGATGAACCCTTTGGTTGCTTCCAGCCATGGAGTGACTCAATGCTGAGGGATAAAATGATTTGAAATGATGAAGCCATTGTCTCATTGGCTGTAGAGGAGGAGGCCTTGCTGTTGCATAGACATGTAAAAAGAGGCAACAGCTTCTATTTTAGACTCTTCATTTAAATCTGCTTTGTGAAAACCAGTGACTCAGTCTCCAGATTTCTCATATTGAGGGTGTTGCATTTTTTGTTCTTATAAATGCTGCATTGAGATGTGGAAAGTAGCTTCAATCAGACACATTAACATCAGCCTTTTCTGCTTCTCCTTTCCTATCATTAGGAAATATTAACTTCTAGGGAATGTGTCCAGCATATGAAGCAACTTCCTGATTTCCTGAAGTCCAGAGTCCAAAGAGTAGACCTGACTTTGATTAAGGAAACCTTCTTCATTAGTAAAGTTAGCTATTAACTAGGAAAGGGAGGGAAGAAGAAGGGGAGAGAAAGGCAGTAGAGCAGAGAAGAAAAAGGTTTTGTTAATTTTACTATCAAGCCTATAGTACACTTGGTTTGGACAATATGGAGACTGAATTAAAATTGCCTAAATTGTAAGTATAAAAACAGCCTTTGTTCTTTATCAATCTCCTGATAGAAATGGAGATCAGAAACATCACTCACTCTTTTCTTAGATCCAGGAATGACCCAGTCACTTTAATGCCAACCTGTTTTATATGCACACGATTCAATCCCATTGCATTAGCCCATTTGGATTATGTGGGGGTGTCTGAAATAATGAAGAAATTCCTGGAATTGTAGTCAGGGAAATCTGCATTCAATTTTTTCCTCTTACTAAATATATTACCTTGGATGAGTATTGCAACTTCTCTAATTCTCTCTAAGTTTCCTTGTTTCTAAAATGGGGGAAAAGAATAGAACTTGCATTCTAGGTATAATGAGGGAATTGTCCTATCTTCTGACAAGTCATTCAGAGATTTGATGAAGCAGTTTTTAGATGCTCTTGATGAATTATAGACTTTATCTGCTCCCTTCAGAACATGGACAGGAATTCCCTGAGTATGTCTTCTTGGTTTCTGATTGAATGAAGAAATTCCATTTTTTATTGGCATCAGCACTCTGCATGGGTACAAGAAAAGAGCACTATGTGCACATTCTAAGGAATCAGCCCACTGGAATCTAATATGCTGAAAGGCAAAAGAACTTAGAATGCAGCCAAGAATAAACTACCCAACTAAGCTGAGCATTTTATTCCTTGGAAGAAGACGGATATTTAATGGAACAGATGAATTCCATTTGTTTCTAAGGAAAAAAAAAATAAATGTAAACAAAAAAAAATTGATCTCCAACCACAGGACTCAAGAGAAGTAGAAAAAGGTAAAAGGAACTCTTGAGAACTGTATTTCTGTTATGGATGTACAGAAATTCCACATGTATAATTTGATTTTACTGATATAACATAAAAAAGGGAAGTAGAAATGGAAAGGGGATAGTGTCAGAAAACAGGAAAAGGGGAGATAAAAAGAGGGAAACTACATCCCAGGAAGAGGCAAAGAAAACTTATCATATCTGAGGGAATTTAGAGAGGGGGAGGAACATTGTGTGAATCATACTCTCATCAGAATTGGCTCAAAGAGAAAATAATTGACATATTTGTTTTACAGAGAATTCTCTCTCACCTCATCAAAAAGAAGGAGAGGAAAAGGGAAAAGGAAAAGAGTAATAAGGGAATGGTACAAGAAAGGGGAAGGGATTTAAAGGGAGGAGGGAGGAATACTAAAAAGGGAAGGCTACATGACACAAGTGGGGCCTATAAGTTTAATACTGGGGAAGGGGTTTGGCAGGGGACAAGGAAAAAAAAGCATAATCTGGGGATAATATGATGGCAGGAAATACAGAATTAGTAATTTTAACTGTAAATGTGAATGGGATGAACTCTCTCATTAAGCGAAGGCGGATAGCAGACTGGATCAAAAGTCAGAACCCTACAGTATGTTGTTTATAGGAATCAGCCCATTTTCAATCTATGCAAAGTTATTTGTTAGTAACAATTTTTATTCTTTGCTAATTTTTTAAACATCTTTTACCAAACTTCTCTTCAGAGCCCTATTTATGCAGCAACACCTTCCTAAGTAATTTCTTGGTCCTCTGGTCAGGGAGTATCCTCCTTCCATTCTTTGGGCCTCTCCCCCTAGATCAAAAATTCCCGTTGGGTCTAGATTTCTAAATAAATTTGTTGTTCCTGGATTTCCCTTCCTATAAGGAGCTACTTGAACCAATTAGCCTAGTATATGTTTTTCATTGACTCTTTTTTTTTTTTTTTTTTTTGGTTTGGCTGAAGCACTTGGAGTTAAGTGACTTTCCCAGGGTCACACAGCTAGGAAGTGTTAAATGTTTGAGGCCAGTTTTGAACTCAGGTCCTCTTGACTTCAGGGCTGGTGCTCTACCTACCACACCACCTAGCTGCCCCATTTCTTGACTCTTTAACCCAGATGATGAGCATAAGGTTCCAGCACTATCAGCCCTCCCCTCTCTATCTGTTCCCTTTATATCAGTTCTTCCTCTTATTTTTTAAATCAATTTGACTCAGTTCTCTATACATTTGAGAGATGAAGCCTCCATCAGGGAAACTTGCTTCAAAATTATTTTCCCAATAGAATGAGAGAATCCTGACATTGCTCTCAGGGAGCTGCAGCTGGGTCTGGACAAGGGGCTCTTCTGGACAGCTCCCACATCTGAGTATCTTGCTCTTAGCTTCAGAATGACATCGCTGGGCTGCTGATGTGGGAATGTATTGCCTTCTACAACCTTTGTGAACCGGGCTAACAGTGGACTGAACCACTTAATTCAAAACAACGAGCATTTTTGTCTATTCATATAATGTACGTATGCATGAATTTATTTGTTCTTTTATTAATATTCACAAATTCATCCATCCATTTATTTATATTTTTAAATGTTTATTGTTCTTTATACTATCCCCCAAATAATCAATTTTTAAATTTTTTTAATTATAGCTTTTTATTTTCAAAATATATACATGGATAATTTTCGACATTCACCCCTAGAAAAGCCTATGTCATAATTTTTTCTCTCCCTTGCCCCCCCACCATACAGTCAGCCAAGGATCCACTATATGTGCAATTTTTCTATACATATATCCACAAACATTGTACTGCACAAGAAAAATCATATCAAAATAGAAAAAAATAGTTTTTTAATAAAAAAAAAGATATTTTAGCACAACTAACCATAATATAAACTAAGTCCAACAGTATACTACATGATGTTCCACATCTGTGGACAGGAGGGAAGAAAATACAACAATTTCTTCATAATTTTTTGTGCCAAATTACAATAAATATTTGCTCAACACTTACTGTTTTGAGGTATTGAATCCACATTATTTTTACCACTGGGCTTCATCCTGGGAATACAGAGACAATGAAACTGTCCCTGGCTTGAGGTAGCCGATATGCTACTGTGAGTAGACAGAGGACAAGAGGATGCAGAACCAGGTGCTCACCTCAGGTCAAAGCAGGTAATCGACAGTCACGGAACATAACCAACAGCAGATGTCTAGATTGTTGATGGCTATGGCTTCAGCTTCTCCTTATGCCAAATGATGTGCTTTAGGGACAAATGTCTGTATGGGTTTGTTCATCCAGACTGAGAATAGAAGAAAACCGAGGAGATATGGGTTCCATTCACCCCAAGTTAGAGCCTTGGTCTAGAGGATTGGGAATAAGAACTTTCACACCCTTGGGACTGCAGGGGCTTTTGAAACACTCCAAACAAAATTCTCCCTCCCTGCTGGGGGCTATATTCCAAAGTCTCTGAAGGTTAGGGGCTGCTCCTTACCTCCTAGGGGGAAAAACCATCATAACAGAGCAGCAGAAATTTCTGCCACTCCCCATTTCCCAGGCTGACCAGTTTTCCATTGTGCACCTTGGGGGGAGGGTCAATATAAAATCATAAAGAAAGAATTAAACTCACAGAGAAATCTTCAGTAGATTCAAGGATGGATTGTGAAGAATTGTGAAGAATTACAAGGAAAGGTCCCAGATTAAGAATTTCTCTTTTTCCTCTCCAAATTCTGGATGACTCCTGTGGGTGGTCCTGCTATTGATGCTTGCACTTGATCTTCTCAGGAACCTCAGGCCAGACACTGAGGCCTGAGGGATGGAATACAAGTAGGATTCTGGGCAGTTCTACTCTTACCTTTATGTACCCCTCCCTCTTCTCCCAATCACATACATAGGTCTAGCTAAAAATATGTTCCATTTGCTTTTAGATACTGAGGTGGGGCTCTTCCAAAGCCTTCAAGTCCAGATAATACTTTGTAAATAGTGTTGCTGTGCTAAAGATTCTCTTATTTTTTAGATTGGGGTGTCCCATTAGCCCCATCCATTGGTCTTTCTCCATAATTCTTGAATACTTATCAGTAATGCTTCCTCTAATCTAAGGAAGACACATCTATCCCCTGGGGGCTATTTAGCTCATTAGCTTACTTTCTGGCTCACACAGAATTTTTTTGAAAGTGAAGTTAGGTATTCTCCTGTTAATTCAGCTTTCCAAGGAGGTTTGAGAGCCTCAGATTTCACTAGGCTAGAGATGAATGTTAGAGTGAAACTTAGTTCCAGGGAAGACACTCTGTATTTTAAGGTTTTATTAATAAAAAAAAAAAAAAAAAATTATTGACATACCCACATCTGTATTTCCTTATTCACAAAAATATATAATGCAATATACATATGCATATACCAACATATAGAAATACATACATATATGCTTATAATATAATTACATAATCATACATACTTCCATGTATACATTAACTTTTATTTATGCCAGGGGATTCTTAACCTAGGGTCCATGAATAGTTTTTGGATGAACTGTGAATTTGAAGAGAGGGACATTATTTTCATTTTCATTAACCTGTAATTGAATTTTTCCTTCAATTATTAAGAAATTATTTTCAAATGTTGTATGAAGATGTATTCTGATGGAAGTGGAAATCTTCAACATAAAGAAGATCCAACTCACTTCCAGTTGATCAATGATGGACAGAAATAACTACACCCAGAGAAGGAACACTGGGAAGTGAATGTAAATTGTTAGCACTACTGTCTATCTACCCAGGTTACTTATACCTTCGAAATCTAATACTTAATGTACAACAAGAAAATGGTATTTACACACACATATTGTATCTAGGTTATATTGTAACACATGTAAAATGTATGGGATTGCCTGTCATGAAGGGGAGGGAGTAGAGGGAGGGAGGGGATAATTTGGAAAAATTAATACAAGGGATAATATTATAAAAAAGAAAAATTACTCATGCATATATACTGTGAAAAAAATTATAAATAATAATAAAAAAAAGAAAACTGCTACCAGAATATAAAAAAAAATAATAAAACAAATTCATGGGCCTAAAAAAAAAAAAAAGAAATTATTTTTAAAAGGAGGAGTGTACAGGTATCATTAGGCTACAGAACATAATCATAACACAAAAATACACAAATATATTCATATGAAACATGTTTAGAAACATATATCCATACACAACTGTAACATGCACTCCTGGCAGTTACAATTAGTCTGTCCTAGGCCCAACAGAGTACCTTTGACCACTGACCTTTGCAGTGCCAACTCTACCCGGCTCGCCTCCTCTGAGGCCTTCAAAGGTCTCTTGAATCTACAGTTTAATAACTGGTAGCACACTCAAGAACAGCCATGTGTAATCTTAAAAGCCTTTATTATACCTACTCACATAATGCCCTGACTTGATGCCCTGATTATTGGTTCCCTAGTGAACACCTGGTCTGAAAACCCATGTGTTCTCTACCAAACTCCTTACCTCTCGGCTATCCATCCACTTGGCTCAGCTACCTCAAGTTAGGGAGCCAGGTTAAAGAGCACCAGGTTAAAGAGAGCGACTGCTCTCTGCAGTGGGCTTATAAAGGGCCCGTGAGGTCACACACACAGCCAACCAGCGAGAGAGCCGTCATCCATTACAAAGCTATCTCAATATGGCTAAGATCCCACCCACAGGGCAGTCCTAATATCCACAGAGATTACTTCCGGACTACTCAATCTCCTGTTGCGCTGTGCCTGCCCATTTAAAGGGCCCTTACACACAACTATAGTAATATTATATATATAAACTGCCTACACATTTATGTATTACTGAATATATGTATTCATGTAAATATGTATTTGCTTATATCATGAACTCTCCTTCAAGTAAACAGAGAAAAAGTTACTAGATCACTCATAATTACAACAGACACTGATACTGGTCCTCTCACTCTATTTAAGATCTCAGATCTTATCTTTTTCTTTTCTTCCTGCACAACATCATCTTTAGGTAGAGATCCCCAGTGCCAGAGAGATGGGGTTACTCTCCCTCAGCCATTTGGGATATATAACACTATTTTCTTGGGAAACATGCTTATAAAGCACATCATGATAAAATTAAGAGTTGTATGCTTGATCCTGGAAGACATTTGTGTTTGAATCCTGCCCCAACACTGTATTTCTCAATGACTCCAGGCAAGTTACTTTCTTTGCCTTAACTTCACTTTATTCTTCAGTCAAATGGACATCCAGCAATCACAGAATATTTTGTGAAGCACCTACTAAGAGCCAGTAACTGTTAAATGTTGGGGATAAAAAGATAAAACACAAAGCAGTTTCTGCTCTTAAAGATCTTGCCATAGAGTTGGGGGTGGCAAAATCCTATGCATAGGTATATTTAAAACAATGTATATAAAGGCCCTAAAATGTGTGAATTATGAAAATATATAGACGAGTTTCATAGGTGACATGGATAGAAATTATGTGAGACCAAGTCTTCTTCTGAAGTGAGTGGAAGATGGGCTCCACTGACACTATGTGCACATAAAAAGACCAAGAGAAATAGTGAAAAGCAGTAAAGTAATTTGTCTAATATATGTATTACATATGAGACAGAAACAGAGAGAAAGAGAGAGAGAGACAGACAGACAGACAGACAGACAAAGCCAGAGAGACAGAGGAATAAAGAGACAGAGACACAGAAGAATATAAAGACAGAGATATACAGATAAACAGACAGAATGGAGAGAGAGAGAGAGAGAGAGAGAGAGAGAGAGAGAGAGAGAGAGAGAGAGAGAGAGAGAGAGAGAGAGAGAAATTATAGGAAGGTACTATGGTAACAGGGAAGACTAAAACACCAACTCAGAAGAGAACAAAATGCCCACATGTGAAACCTTAAAGAGTGATTGATATGAATTGGTCTCAAACTCAAAGAACCTTCTTGGAAGCTCTCCTAAAGGACTTTAAAAGTCAAATAAGAGATGTAGAGGAGAAATTGGGAAAAGAAATGAGAGGTATGCAAGAGATATCATGAATCAGTCAAACAAACTAAAAAGAATGAAAAAAAGAAGAAAATGTAAAATACTTTATCTATTATAAATTCCCAAATTGACTATGAAGGATATATGAAGAAAGACACTATCTGAATCCAGAGAAAGACTTGATTAATAATGTATAAAGTAATTATACATACCTGTTTGTGTCTAATGGTAGCCATTTCTTGGGTGGAAGAGGGAAAGAAAGAAAAAAGAATAACAAGATAATTTTGTTGTATATTTGAAAAGAATAACAATTTGTACAAAGTAGATTTGTAGTTTCATGTATGATCTTTTTATTGTACTTTGTTACCAAAATTCTTTTTTTATTCCATAAATTAAAAATAAAATTAAAAACCCCTCCAAAACAAATGCTTTGTCCTACAGAGATTTCCTGCAAGTAATTACCCTACAGATGACTTAGGAAAACAGGAAGAACAATTTTCAACTCTAAATATCCATTAAGGGCTAATGAGAGCCCTTTCTGGCTCCCTTGAATCAAGCCCTTATTTACCACTTAGAGGTCCAGAGAGGAATAACCCACTTTCCAGAATGGAAAACTCTTCTGGCTCTAGAAGGATTCAACTTGTTCTTGATGATTTACTACAATTTTTTTTTTTTAATTGAGTTCCGAAGTCAGGGTAGACCACTGACCTAGGTTATCTTTGGTATTAAAAAACCAAAACAAAGATGCCTTAATCCCCACGGGAAGATACAGTCTAGGAATGCAGAGATTACAGGCTTTATTCAACATGATCAGAACCAAAATCTATATAAAAGCTATATAAAAAATAGAAAAGACTTGAATTGAGATCCACAAATGCTCACGAGAGCTTCCCTTCTCTCATCAATGGCCTCCACACTCCCCAGGGTCCTATATAGTGCTGTCAAACTCAGGTAGAATCTGATGCTTGAGAGTCACATCCTTGTAATGTGCTGTTGTCTCCAGAAGCTGCCGATCGCTCTCTGGGAGGAGATCTACTGTGTCAACTCAAATCTCTCGGACAGATTCTTCTTCCTGTAGAGAGCCAACTCCCCTTCCTGCAGAGAGCCGCCTCAAGTCTCATCCAGACAAAACTCTCTATCTCTGGAGTGCCACCCTCTTTTATCCTCCCAGAGAATGGGCATGGGGTAACGCAAGGGCTTCTGGGAAAATTTACTTCAACCAATGAACTTGCTCCTCCTAAGCATGCAAGCTCCTCCCCCAGGAGTTCACAAGTAAAACTCCCAGTAAAGGCCAGAACTAGAGAATTGCCAAGTACCGACTTAGCACTTAGTAAGAACCTAACATCTCATCAGCACTTAGTAAGAACCTAGCACATTCTGACTTAGAAAAACAAAAATTTAACATTATCTATGCTGTACTGTGGTTTTATTTACTTATTTAGATTTCTGGAGATATTTTGTCTTTGTTCTTTGTTTTTGGTCAGGGAATTCAGGTATGATATAGACTTAATATCAGTATCACAGCAGTTGAAAGATATGCACAGTTTAATAGCTTTTCCTACAAAATCCCTTTGTCTCTGCATGTATTTGGTGCTTGCTTCGTGTTACACCCTAACGGGCTGGTTTCTGCCACACTTCTTGCCAAATTGAGCTGGCGCATTTACTGAAAACTGTGTAATTAACTTCACACCTGAGATTTTTTTGGATTATCAAACAGTAGGCTACTATACTCAATTCCATTTTCAAATTGTGTATCTAATCTCCCTTATCAACCTTATCAATTTATCTGATCCACTCAATGTATTAGCTGATGCCAAATTATTTGGATGATATCATTCATAATATAGTTTGAGAGCTAACATAGCTACATTTTGTCCTGGAATTTTTTTGGTCACTCTCCTCTCTGTCATTCTTGAAATTTTGTACCTCCTGATAAATTTAATTAATTCTTTATTTTTGTTGCTCTTATTGTTGTTGTTGTTCAATTGTTTTTATCATGTCTGACTCTTCATGACCTCCTGGACTTTTGTTTATGGGATTTTCTTGGCAAAGATACTGGAACAGTTTGCTATCTCCTTTTCTAGTGATAAATAGAAATCAAGTGACTTGTCCAAAATCACAAAGCATAAGGGTTTGAGGCTGTATTTGAACTCAGGTCTACAGGACTCCAAGCACAGTTTTCTATTTAACATAGAAACACTATTCAGAGATTTGGCCACTTAAATGCCCCCCAACATATTTTAATAGCATAATGAAGTAATCTTTTGCTAGGTTGATTGGGATGGCACCCAATAAAAAAATTACCTTAGCAAGTATCATCGTATTTACCATATTGGTTCAGTCTACAATTAGCAGTTAATATTTCTCAATTGCATTTGCCTTTATTCATGTAAAGAGTATACAGAAGTCATATTGATATAGTTCCTGTTCATATCTTGGAAGACACAAACCCAAGTATGGAATAATTCTATAGTAAATTTATGTGGAAATTCTCTTTATGTTGCTCTCTGCCATTTTAAGAAAAAAGGAAAGCCTATAGAAATGCTTATGATTTATGTGGATTTATTTTATATCCTGCAAAGTTTTTGTGTTTAATTCATTTTCAATTCATTTTTAGTTGAATCTTTAACATTCTCTAAAAAAACCATAATATCATCTGTAAATACAAATATTTTGTTTCCACTTTGTTTATTTGCTCAATTTCTTTTTCTCACATGATTGACATAGAATTTCTTGCACTATATGAAATAATTATAGTCATTGGTAGATAGGTGGTAGAGTGAAGAGAGCATTGTGTTTAGGGTCAGGAAGACAATTTCCTGAAACTAGGTGTGTGTGATCCTGGACTTAGCTTTTGTTTACTTATCTAAGATGAAAATGATCATCACATTCAAGGTTATTATGAAGATTCAGTGGATATCTGTACAGTGGTTTGTACTATGTGACAGCTGCAAGAGGGAAAATGGGATTATACAGTGAAGGGAATAATCACTTCACAACATACTGGAGATGGGATGGGGTGTGGGTGAAGAGGTGGCACTGAAGTCATTTGGAGCCTGGGTGACTGTCACTGGGCTAAACACCTTACACATATTGTCTCATTCAATCCTCACAGCAACTGTGTGAGACAGAAGTTATTGTCTGCACTTGACAGTTAAGGAAGCTAAGGTGGATTTGCCAAATGTCCCTAGCTGGAAGATTGGATTTGAACCCAGGCATTCCTAACTCCCAGTGAGGTCAACATAAGGAAATTTCTTCATAATTAAGAAGGGAAGTATATTTTTGGCTAGGATGCTTGGATAGAAAGTGAAATGAGACAAAACTGATGTCCTGTTATTCTCCCTGGGAAAGGGAAGAAGCCCTATTACATAAAGAATATTGGCTAAGAAGTTTCATTAATTATCTCATAAAAGGCTAAGGATCCAAATAAATCTTTAGCCTTCCCCAAATGATCTCCACCATTTGGATGTTATGCAATCCTCAAAACCCCATGCTGTAAGTTTCATAACAATATGTTGTGCTCAAATAGGTCTGCAAAGAAAATTATAGCTAATATTATATTTGATTATTGGGGGAAGGTGGCTAATTAGGTGTTATTGTTTATTACCTTTAAAAGAGAAGTTGGAAGAGAACTGTTCAGTTCTGCACACATATATTGTATCTAGGATATACTACAACATATTTAACATGTAAAAGATTGTTTGCCATCTAGGGGAGAGGGTGGAGAAAGGGATGATAAAAATCAGAACAGAAGTGAGTGCAAGGGATAATGTAAAAAAATTACCCAGTCATATGTACTGTCAATAAAAAGTTATTTTTTAAAAAGTGAAGTTGGGACAGCTAGGTGGCACAGTGGACAGAGCACCAGCCCTGAAGTCAGGAGGACCTGAGTTCAAATCTGGCCTCAGACACTTAACACTTCCTAGCTGTGTGACCCTGGGCAAGTCACTTAACCCTGATTGCCTCAGCAAGCAAAAAAAAAAATAATAATAATAATTTATTTTAATTTTAAAATAAGATAAAATAAATGACATTTAAAAAGTGAAGAAGTTGAACAAAGAAGCAAAGTCACTTGTCCAGTGACAGCACATCCCTACGTGTGATTCATCAATGACCCCATGCTTGACTTCCCTGACTCTCTAAGCAGAATTCAATTCCAGATGTTTTGGGAGATGAGCAGAACATATTTCCTTGTTGTCCTGGCTAATTTTTTTTCAATATTAAAAGTTCTATGTCTTCTAAAGACCTACTAATTAGATGCAAATTAGAAGGGAGCAACTATAGTTGTTTGGATAAATAATATTGTCTTCATTAGACTGGTGTCCTGGAGATGATGGGAGGAGGTGAGGTCCCCTTTTCTATGTGAGGTAGGCAGAGGGTAAAGTTACTCTTTCCCTGTGGTGGTCTTTCAATATGGTTTTTAAAAGAAAAGATGAAGAGAAAAAAGATTTCTAATCTGCCTTTGAAAATATTAAAAAAAATTATAATCTTTTCCCCATATCCTCTTATTTTTTAGAAGTTTAGTAAGACTTTTATATTCTTTTAAATATATATGTTTTTCCTTCCCTCTTTAACACACATCCAGTGAGAGTAAAGTTCCAATACTACCAGACTCTCCCTTCCACCTGTATCTCTGTATCAGTTTTTCCTTTCATGCTTCTTTTCTATGAGATAATTACTCCTTTTTTTTTTTTTTTTTTGCTTTTTTCCTCCTCAATTTTGTTTTGTAAAAATCACCCATAATAATAATAATAAATAATAAAAATAATAAAACAAACAAATAAATAAATTAAATAATATATATAAATAAATTTGGCGCCCAATGTGGGGCAAGGACTGATTCTGAGCTCTTCAGGGGGCTAGCCCGGACATTACATTTTGGCGCCCAAAGAGGGAAACAACAGAACTTTACAAATAAGTTATAATAAATAATTTTAAAATTATAAATAATAAACAAATTATAATAAAACTCTCCCAATTTCTTTCAAACTACCGTGGTAAGGATGGAAATTTTAAAAATACCGATAACAATTTCATAGCTAAGAAGTAAATGTTTAAACTGAATGTCCTCTGACTCTTTAATGTTTTCCTGATATTTCTTCTGAATTTTTTATATCAATTTAAAAAAAAAATTGGTTTGGATCTTTTTGTCACAAGTACTTGAAAGTCTTTCAGTTCATTAAATGGAGTTCATTTTTTTTATAGTCCACATGATTTTTAAAAATTAATTTTATAATTATTATAACTTTTTTTTGACGGAACATATGCCTGGGTAATTTTTTACAACATTATCCCTTGCACTCACTTCTGTTCCGAATTTTCTCCTCCTTCCCTCCACCCCCTCCCCTAGATGGCAGGCAGTCCCATACATGTTAAATATATTATAGTATATCCTAGATACAATCTATGTGTGCAGAACCGAATTTCTTGTTGCACAGGAAGGATTGGATTCAGAAGGTAAAGATAACCTGGGAAAAAAAACAAAAATCAAACAGTTCAGACTCATTTCCCAGTGTTCCTTCTCTGGGTGGAGTTGATTCTGTCCATCATTGATCAACTGGATCTGAATTAGATTGAAGTCCATTTATTAAATGAAGGATTATGCTCGACTTTGCAGGGCGAGTTAAAGTGGAAAATGGAGAGCAGAAAGGAGGGATGCTCATTTTAAGGGCTCTTGTCTCGGAGATCTTGCTCTTCGCCTCAGAATGAAGTCTCCAGGGTGTTGGCGGGGGGCGTGGCCCTCATACTCCCCCCTCCCGCTCCTCTCCCAGGGCCCTTTGGAGGACCACCTTGAGCGGCTCCCTCCGCTTGAGCCTTCGGCTGCCCAGGGCGAAATAAATGAAGGGATTCGCACTGCTGCTCACACAGGCCAGGAGGTAAAGGAGCCTGTAGGGCAAGCGGATTTTGAACAAGCGGTTTAGTAAATATCTGATCCCCATGGGCAGGCCGCAGAGCAGGAACACGAGCACCGTGAGCAGGACCAGCAGGTAGAGCCTGGGGGGCTGCCGGCGCTGGGAGCTGCACTGGACCCTCAGCACCAGGGTCAGGCTGGACACGCACAGGACGCACAAGAGCAGGAGGAACCAGGCGATCTGGATGTAGTTGAAGTTGGGGCAGAAGTTGCGGTTACGCAAGATCTGGAGGTTACGCATAAAAACACACACTATAAAACGTGCTATCCTGAGGAGACTGGGCAGAGCCCAGATCCCGGCGCAGATTGTAGCAGACGTGCGCTTGGGGCGGCGACAGCGGTACCAGAGCGGGAAGAGCGCGGAGAGACAGCGCTCGGTGCTGATCGCCGCCAGGAGGCTCAGGCCCGCCGTGTAGAAGATGTATCTGAGGCACATTATTATGTTGAATATTAATGAAACACCAATATATCTAACCAATTTTTCTATGAAAATCAGCAGGGAGCAGCAGAGGAAGAGCGCGTCGGCCGCCGCCAGGTTGAGGATGTAGACGGAGAAGGGGGTCCTCCGGACGCGGAAGCCCAGGAGCCACAGGACGGCGCCGTTCCCCGCCAGCCCAGCCAGGGCAATGAGCAGAGAGGGGATCCGCATCCCGTAATGCAAATTGCAATTTCCAAGGGTCTCGTTCCTAGGAATTAAACACTCATTTTCATTTCTCTCAGTTGTATTGTCATAAATATATTCCTGGTTCTCTGTTGAGTCGGCCATCCCCAGGAAACCTGGCTCCTCCAAGGCACCCTGGGAGCGCAAACATACAGAAGGGCATCAGGGATTCTGCAGAGATTTACTCCCATCCCCACTTCCACTTTCTAGGGTGTATCTAGGTGGCGCCACAGTATGCAAAGATGTGGGCCTAAAGTAGGTGCTGAGATCCTTCCTATTCAAGTAGCCTTTTATATTTACAACTTTTTTAGCCACCGTTAATTAATTGATTGATAATTATCCAGAAATTATGTCTCTTAGACTTTTCATTACTCACATTACTTGTGTGACCCTGGACAAGTCACTTCAAATGTCTCCCTCATGCTCCTCAAGTATAAAATGAGACCAATAATCATATGGATCTCACAGAGTTCAAATGAAATAACATTTGTAACATGTTTTAATATTGTAGGTCTTTTTTTTTTTTTTTTTTAAAGCCTCTTTTATTTTCCCTTTTCCTCCTTCTCATTATGATGTGACACTGAGATGTAGAAATGAACCTGCTGGAGAAGATTGGGACCACATTTGTCTCTCCTTTCTTCTCTGACCATTCTCCAAATAACACTTCATTTTCCTCTTTCTTCTGCTCTTTCTTTAATATATAGAAATCTGACTGTCTTTTACAATCTCTGTGGACAGGGGTAAGGGTGGACTGAATCACTTTATTTAGTCTTTGTTTATAAATTTGATGGAGTATGCATGCATTTATTTGTTCCTTTACTCTTTGATTAATTAATAAATTCATCATCTTTTTTGATATTTTAAAATGTCTCTCAGTATCTTTTTCTTTTATATAATTTTTATTCTATATAATTTGCCCACTCTAGAGTTGATTGTTTTAAGTTAAAGAATAAAACAAGGAAAGAAAAATATTCCTTTCCTGTCCGGGGCCAATGGAATCAGTATGAGACTCCAACTCTCTTCCAGTCAGTATTAATCATTTTGATACGATTTCATAGGCATAGGATTATAAATCTTCTATATTAAGCCCCAGAGCGTGGTGCTGCAGATTGTAAGTTCATTTGCATGCTCTTAGGAAGCTAACTTAGAGACCTTCCATTCTTGTTTTTCCTTGTCATGATGACCAAGCTAGGTGTGGTGGAAGTGACTCAACTACATGGAAAGTCCTCCAATTTATTTTTCTATCTCCAGTCCATTCTCTAAATGTACTATTCACCCACCCTTAACCAGAGCCTGGGCTTGCAGGATTGGGAGCAAGAACTTTCACATCCTCAGGCTGTATGGGGTTTCTGAAACATTCCAAATCAAACCCTCCTCCCCTGCTGTGGGCCAAATTAAAAAGTGTCTGAAAGTTTAGGGCTCTTCCTTGCCTCTAAAGGAAAAATGAAAACATCAGAACATAGTGACAGAAACTTCTGTAGCTCCCCATTTCTCAGATTGATCACTTTTGCAGCTGTGTCTCCTAAGGTGATCAATGTAAATATATAAAGAAGAGATTAAAAAAAAAAAGAAAAATATAAAGAAAAGATTAAACTTACAAAGAAAGCTTTAGTAGATCCACTGATGGCAAAGAATCACAAGAAAGGCCCCAGATTAAGATCTTCCCTTTTTCCTCTCCAGGTTCCTGATGATTCCTATTCCTGTGCCTGATGTTATTGTGAGCACAGATTCCTGTGCTCAGGGATTTCCTGACCAGACACTGAGCGTGAGGGGTGGAATATGAACACAGTTCAGGACACTTTCTTTCTTACCCTTATATCCCCCTCCCTCTTCTCTCAATCACATAGGCCTAGCCAAAATGACTTTCTATTTGCTTTCAAGCACCAAGGGTGAGGATTTCTTAAACACTGATCTCAAGTGATGAACTCCTCAAAGCTTTGAAGTCCACATAAAGCTTCCTGAATGATGTTTTTCTGATAAAGACCTCAATTCTCTTTAAACACCAACTTGCACACAAGGGCATTAAAGAAATTACTGTTAGATTGGTGTTGGCCATTATACCCAATCCATTGATCTCTCCCATTATCCTTGGATACTTATAAGTCATGGTAGCTACAATTTAAGGAAGAAGAATCCCCTATGGGCCCCTTGGTTGATTAGCTCCCTTTCTAGCTCTCATAGAATTTTTCTGAAAGTGAAATTGCATCTTCTGTTGTCTCAGACAGAAAAAACCAAAACAAAACTGTACCATGTAGCTGCCTAGATAGGTAGGTAGTTCTCTGGATGCAGAGAATATTTACTGTTTCAAGAAATAATGAGACAAAGGAATATATGCCCCTCATTTTTTTCCAAAGCATAAACAAAGCCCATTTGCTTTGAAAAATACTTTGTTGAGGACAATTTAGAATTATGGCCAAAGAGTTATTTAACTACCTGAACCCTTTGATTCAGTAATTCCACTACTTGGTCTATTTCTTAAGATGTTTAGGGGAAAAGGAAAAGAACAGACTTGTCTTAACATGTTTATAGCAGCTTTCTTTGTAGAGGAAGAGAACTGGAAATTGCAAAAATACCCATTAATTGAGGAATGGCTGAACAAACTGTGGTATATGATTGTTTTGTAATATTACAATCTTATAAGAAGTGATTTTTAGAAAAACCGTGGAAATATTTGCATCAAATAATGGATAGAGAAATGAGCAGAACCAAGAGAACATTGTAGACAGTAACAACAATGTTTTTTAAAGAATTATGTTGAATGAATAAGCTAGTTTGACTATTATAAATTACCAAATTAATTATAAAAGACATTTAAAGAAAGATGCTCTCTGCATCCAGAGAAAAAACTGATAAATAGAAGCATGTATAGAATTCTATCTGTCTATCTATCTATCTATCTATACACATATTTGTGTCTAATAGTAGCCATCTATAGGGTAAAGAGGGAGGAATGAAAAAAAGATAAAAAATTACATAATAATTTTGTTGTATATCTAAAAGCAATAGCAAATTGTATGAAGATTAATACTTCCACATATGATGGTCTTTTTAATTGTGCTTTTTAATGAAAATTCTTATTTTATTCTAAAAGTTAAAAACATTTTAAGAAAAAAATCCCCAGCAACATTTCTTGTTCAGGCAGAGATTTTGCCCAAGACTTCTTTCCTGGAGGTAATTACCCTAGAAATGACTTAGGAAAACAGGAAGGAGATTTTTCAACTCTAAGTATCCATTAGGTGATAATGAGAGCTCTCTCTACTGCTTCCCTGGAATCAAACCCTAATTCATCACTTAGAGGTACAGAGAGGTATGATCCACTTTGTACAATGGATGAGTCTTGTGGCTCTAGAAGGATTCGACTCTATCAAAGTGATTAGCCACAACTTTTTTTCCTCTTAATATTCAGAGTTTCCTCTAGAAACTACTGACTTAGTTCATCTTTGATATTAACAAAACAAAGAGCTTTAATCTCCATGAAAAGGTGAAGTCTAGCAATGCAGAGATCACAGGCTTTACTTGATGTGATCAAAAGCAAAATGATACAAATCCAATCCAGAAAAGATTTGTATTTGCATCCATCAATAACCATATCATCTCCCCTTCCCTCATCAATGGCCTCCACAATTCCCAGGGCCCATAGAGTTCTCATAGGTGTTGTCAAACTGAAAACTAAACGGAATCCTGAGAGTTACATATTAATTTAGAAAAAACAAAAAAAATTAACATCATCTATGTTTTTAAATTTTTATTTTGTTAAACATTTCTAAATCACAACTTAGTCTAGTTTGCAGCATCCAGCTCTGGGCCCTGAGAGGTTCTCTTATATTCCCTTCTTAATTGCCAGAGATTCCTGGCTATAGAATGGTTCTAATTGTTTTCTATTCAAAGGTGAAGAAACTGGATCTAGGACAAAGGTAGTGACTTGGCTAGGGTCACAAAGCTAGTAAGTGCTTGAGTTAGGTTTAGATACAGAACCTGCTCCTTCTGTGGACATACCAAGCATGGAGGGAGATTGTCCCATTATGCTACAAGCCCATGATAACCCAACTGACTTAGATTTCTCCCTTGAGTCACCTATCTCCACCCAGCATCCCTGTGAGGAAGAGAAAAGACGCAAGATTCTCAAAGAGTCCTCTATCTGGAGAGAACTTGAAGATCAGGATGCAAGGGTTCTAAACAAATGGAACCATGGGCCCAAAACTCCTCTCTTCCTCCCCCCCCCCCCCCAGCTATCCAGCCAGCTACTAGAAGTGCCAGCAGTAAGGGAGAGATATTGCCTTAAGTTAGAGAGAGTTAGAGTCAAAAGATTTTTTCCCATATGGGCCACCAAAATATTGAGAGTGTGTTGTTTTTGAAAGAATTCAGGCTTAAGCTGTCTTCAGTAAAGTATGGGCATTTATTTGGGAATAATGCACCCAAGGGATAAATCAGCAGTCCAGAAAAGTAAGACTAGGGTTTATATAGAAAAGGGAGAGTAAGAAAAAAACAGGAGAATTGGGCTGAACAGGCAAAGTGGATAATCTCAGAAAATATTTTACATAGAAAAGGTCTCGATTTGTTAGGTTCTTACTAAGTGCTAATGAGATAATGAGATATTAGGTTCTTGCTAAATCGGTAGTTAACAATTCTGTAGTTACTGCCTTTAGGGGAGTTTTACTCCTGTGAACTCCTGGGGAGGAGCTTGAAGCCCTTGCATTATCCCATGACCATTCTCTGGGAGGATGAGAGAGAGAGAGAGAGAGAGAGAGAGAGAGAGAGAGAGAGAGAGAGAGAGAGAGAGAGAGAGAGAGAGAGAGAGAGAGAGAGAGAGAGAGAGAGAAACACAAACACTGGGCTAAGGCAGCAGCTGAGATTTTATCACTTTCACATCTACCTGTCTCTTCCCAACACAGAAATTAGGAGTTGTAAAGTGGAGATTATCTCATTCATCCCCCTGATTTATACACACATATACACCTATGAAAAATCCCTGGAAAATCTCAGTACGTGCTCAATCAAAAATGCTGTTTAGATGATCAGAACACATGGATGTCTCTTTTATTGCTAATTCACTTCAGCATTAAACATTCAGCTTCCGGGAAGTCATTGTCTTTATGTCCATCTTGCCTTTACACTACATTATAAAAGCATTTTAATAAAAATGGGGCAGAGCTGAGCCCTGTTCTACATCTAGGGTCTTCCCTGAACAGGATGGAAAAGGTCAAATTGAATAAAGCAGTGATAACTATGCTTATTTGAAAAGAAAAACTGGACTCCACCCTGGGTATCTTTTCTGTTAATGGGGTTGCTAAAACGTTTATAACAGCTCTCTTTGTGATGGAAAATTGCAGGGATGCCCATCAACTGGGAAAGGCTAAACATATGAGGAGCTCAATGATATTAGAAAAACATAGACAGACTTGCACAGAATAATGAAGAGGGACATGAACATGATAAAAAGAACATTGTATATACTAATAGCAATATTGTTTTAAGAACAACTTTGAATAATTATTCTTGAATGTTATAAATATCTAAATTAACTATAAAGCATGTATGAAGAAAAACACCAAATTGCACCTGGTTGGGAAGAAGAAAAAAATTTTTTTTCATCAGCAAAGGCAATTATTAACCAGAGAGTAGTATAAGTTTTGGCTCATTTTATTAACAGCTATATAGCAAAAATTGAAGACTTTTGAACAATGGAGACTGAATGACATTTAAAAATGACCAAATAATAATCACACAAATTGCCTTGTCTTTTATCTGTGACCTGACAATAATGCAGATCAGAAACCTTACTCATTCTTTTCTTACATCTGGAACAGTCCCATCATTTTAGGACAAACTTGTTCTGTCTATACATGCCTCAATCTTACTACATTGGTTTCCTTGGGTTATGTGAGGGACCCTGGGGTAGTAAAGATATTCTTGGACTTGGAATAAGGAGAGTCTGGACTTAAATTCTGCCTCTTACTAAATGTGTGACTCAGAGAAGTTAATGCATTTTCTTTAAGACTTTCTGAGTTTCCCAATGTCTAAAATGATGAAAATAGATCAAAATAGTGGAAAGAAGGCAGGAAGTTGCATAAATTATCCCCAGCTTCCCTCAGGAGAAAGGTTAAATCAAGACAGATTCTGGAGTAACAGAACCTACAAAAAGATGGTATGAAATAATTTTCCAACTTAAGATATCTTCAAAGGACTTCAGAAAATGTCTATCTCACTTAAGTAAAATAAGAGTGCAACCCAGTACAGACCATCTAGGCGAGCCCATGGGAAGCTCTTAGCCACAGCATAGATGAGAACCAGGGCCTCTTGATCCTGGCTCAGCATATAAGTGTCATAGCAGGTCAGCCCCAGACCAGAGGGAAAATTGCCAGTCTGGGACAACAGGCTCTAGGCTCTAGGCTACCTCTACTCAGTAAGCAAGTCATTAGCACCTGAAGGCCCAGTTCTCAAAGCCAGTGAATATCACAAAAAGCTTGCTTTTTTGTATCATATTATATTCCAAAAATAGAGCTCAACTTTTAAAGCCAGTAAATAGACAAAAATGAGTAAACAAAACAAAACAACCTTGACCCTAGAAAACTACTATGATGATAGAGAATATCAAAACACGAATTCAGAAGAGGACAAAATGTCTACAGATGAAACCTCAAAAAAGAAGACCCAAAAGTCTTCTTGTAAGAACTCAAAAAAAATTTTAAAAGTCAAATAAGAGTAGAAGAAAACTGGGAAAAGAATGAGAGGTAAGCAAGAGATTCAATAGTTTAGAACAGGAAATTCAAAAATTGACTGACAAAAACAATTCCTTAAAAAATATAATTGCCCAAATGGAAAAGGAGGTACAACTAAATGAAGAAAAATATTCCTTAAGATTAGAATTGGCAAACTGGAAGTTAACTCTATGACTCTAGGAAACATCAAGAATCAATCAATCAAAATCAAAAGAATGAAAAAATAGATGAAAATGCAAAATACCTCATTGCTAAAAACAAACAACATGGAAAATAGATCCAGGAGAAATAGTTTTAAAATTATTGGACTACCTGAAAGTCATGATCAAAAAAGGGCCTAAATAGCACTTTTTTTTCCCCCAGGAAATTATCAAGGAAAACTGCCCTGATATCCTAGAATGAGAGTATAAAATTGTCACTGAAAAAAATCTATCAATTACCTTCTAAAAGAAACCTCAAAATGAAAACTTCATGGAATAGAGCAGCCGATTTCCAGAATTATCAGGTCAAAGAGAATACTGCAAGCAGCCAGAAAAAAATAATTCAATTATAGAGGAACCATAGTCATGATTACCCAGAACTTAGCAACTCCTATATTAAAGGATTGGAGGGCCTGGAATATGATGTTCTGCAAGGCAAATGAACTTGGTTTATAACCAAGAATCAACTGCCCAGAAAAAAATTGAGCATAATCTTTTTTTTTTTTTTTTTTTTTTTTTAATTATATATATATATATATATATATATATATATATATATATATTTTATAATATTATCCCTTGTATTCATTTTTCCAATTTACCCCCCCCTCCCTCTATTCCCTCCCCCCGACGACAGGCAATACCATACATTTTACATGTGTTACAATATAGTCTAGGTACAATACATGTGTGCGAATATCATTTTCTTGTTGCACAATAAACATTAGAATCCGAAGGTACATGCAACCTGGGCAGACAGATATTAGTGCTAACAATTTACATTCCCCTCCCAGTGTTTCTTCTCTGGGTGCAGCTACCTCTGTCCATCATTGATCAACTGGAAGTGAGTTGGATCTTCTTTATGTTGAAGATTTCCACTTCCATCAGAATACATCCTCATACAGTATTGTTGTTGAAGTGTACAGTGATCTTCTGGTTCTTGAGCATAATCTTTTAAGGGAAAAGATGAATATTCAGTGAAATAAAGAGCTATCAATCATTTCTGATGAAAAGACCAGAACTGAAGAGAAATTTCTATCTTCAAATTCAAAAGAAGCATAAAGATAAACAGGAATGAAAAAACAGCATGCTATTTAAAGGTTACATCCCTACACAGGAACATGATACTTGCAATTCTTGAAAATTGTGTTGTTGTTGTTGTTGTTGTTGTTGTTGTTGTTGTTGTTTACCTGAACTGATGCTGAGTGAAGTGAGCAGAACCAAGAGAACATTGTATATTGTAACAAGAAGATTATGTGATGATCAATTATGATGGACTTGATTGTTCATCCCCCAGGATGGAGAATCACGCCCAGGGATTCCCTCCTCTTATGACTTTGCCCAGGTTCACGCTGCTGTTTCACACAGACCAGGAACTGATGGAGCCAATGAGGAAGGACAATTTTGTAGAAGCGTTTCATGAAATTCCTCATCTCCCAAGGTAGGCCACAGGGCAAGAACAAGAGGACTATGATCCGGACCAGGAAGTAGAGCCTGGGGGGGCTGCCGGCGCCGGGAGCTGCACTGAGCCCTAGCAGCAGAGTTAGGCTGGACACACACATCACACAGCTGAGGAGGAGGAACCACAGGAAGTAGATGATGAGGAAGTCGTGATAGAAATGTCGACTATTCCCAGAAATATAAACGAGAAAACGTGCTACCTGAGCATCCAGGTCAGAGCCCTGCGCACAGCGCAGCAGATGTCAGCTTGGGGCGGTGGTACCAATGGGGAAGAGAGTGGATGGACAGCGCTCGGTGCTGATCGAGGCCAGGAGGCTGAGGCCCGAAGTATAGAACACGTATTTGAGGCAGAGCATTAAGCTGTACATTAACCTATCAAACACATCTTTAACTAATTCATGTATGGAGATCAGAATGGAGTAGCAAAAGAAGAGGGCTCAGCTCTCGCCAGGTAGACCGAGGAGCTCCTCTGGATGCGGAAGCCCAAGAACCACAGGAAGATGCTGTTAACCCGAGCAATGACCAGACAGGGGATACTGCATACAGTAACTTAATAAAAAATTTCCCGGTGCCTGAGTCCTAGGAACTGAACTCTCATTTGCATTTCTCTCCTTTGCGTTGTCATTAACATATTGCAAGGGCTTAGGTATTGGCCACACATTCATAGTGGGTGGTGCCTGTCCAAGAAAACCATACTCTTCTCAGACACCGTGGGGACACCAAGACATAAACGAACATCAGGGACATTTCCAGAGACTTATTTCCATCTCTCCCTTCAAAAGTTAGAGCCTTCTCTTCCTCACTCCTTCTCTCTAGGTGCAGTGAGGTAATATCACAGTAAGCCTAGAAGGAAGAAATGACTTAAAATCCAGAATTAAAAACAACTTACTAGTGAGAGAAGGGATCATTTCATTCATATCCATAACCAATTATCTAATCAGAATTAAGACTTTCTCTTCGTATTCCTTCAGAATTCAGTCCCTTACAAAGGATTCAGCCACTCTCTGAAGGATTTTGATGATGGAGATTGCCCAAATCTTCTGGGTACCTGTTTTTCTAACATAAGTGGGATTCCACCCTACAAGAAGAATCCTACATAGGTGTTAGCCTTTTCTCACCATTGTTCTTGGCCCATGGACTGACTGGAAATATTTAGATAGCTTTGTCCAGATACCTGGAGGTAGATGAACCTCATCATATCTTCTAAAGGTAGAACTGATTGTTAACTAATCAGAGTTGATTCCCACCCTCAGGCATGCAGATCTTTCCAAAGGCTTTTAAAGCATTCAATACTCTAGGAGGTATCTGGCTTCCAGGGGATCACTGACCTCAATAGATTATTTGCTAATCATAATTAATAAATTGATTATTGATTACCTAGAAATTGTGTCTCTCTGATTTTTCATGAGTCACATGGATAATTCACCTAATGTCCTTCTCCCTCAGGTTCTTCCATTCTAAATTGAGGCTAATAATAGCACCAATTTAACAAGGTCCTTCAGAGGCTCAAGTGAGACAATATTTGTGTAGTTTTTAACCTAAAGTGAGCTATAGAAGTGAGTCTTCTGGAGAAGACTGGTGTACCCATGTCTCTCTTTTCTTCTCTGACCATATTCAAATCACTTCATTTTTTTGGTCTTCTTGTCTTTCATTAGTGTATGGATATTTGGCTTTCTTCTATAACCTATATGGACAGTCTTAAGAGTGGGTTGATATTCTAGAACCAGAAGGGAAAAAAAAGGATCCTGAATGAGATGAGGTGAGATCTTTCAAGACAGTTGTGAAAATTGAGTAAGGCTTCATCTACTTCAGAGTTCGAGTAGGCCTGAAGGACTCTGAAGGGCATTGCCTTCCCCTCCTATGACATCTCCCTATTTCATCCAAATATGGGCAACTATGTACTTATTGGTCAAGTTCAATTTCATGGGTAGATCTCACGTTTAGAATGTAAGACTCTCAGCCAATGAGGATGAGGGTCAGTGGTGGGAGGGGGCGTTTTGCGTTAGGGATTAAAGGTGCTGTCCTGCCCACAGGAGGCGCTTCCTCTCTTCGATAGTCTACTCGAAGAGTGGGACGCCCTTCTCGCGAGAATGTACAATAAACTTTGCTTTTCTCTAGAGCTCTCTCCAGCTTTTTTATTAAATGGTGACCCTTCACCATTTCCGTACCACACAGTTTGGGGGCTCGTCCGGGATCCTTTACTCGGTGAGTAAGTGAACTCCTGGGTGCTAGTGGGATGGCGCCCTGCCTTGATTTAGGCAGCCCGCTAGCATCCAGGGGCTTCTCCTTGCTCCCTGACGTAGAGTGGACCCGAAGTGGAGAAACTCAGAGAAAAGCAACGGAAACTCCGCGGTGAAAATCCCAACCGGTTGGTGGAGGACAGATCAGTCAAGAAATTTGCTGCGCAGCAACCCAGTGGAGGTAAGCGTCCTGTGAAGCCCCTTGAGTCTAGTTATAGATTCTGGAGGGGGCTGTAGACGGTAGACAGGAAGAGAGCTAGGCCTTCCTGGGTGACTGGGTTAACTGGTGACAGTTAGCGTGTTTGGGCGTTTAGGAGTCTGTTAAACTCCTTCCAAATTCAATGGGTGTGGCCTAGTCCCAGCCAGCCCTCGCGGAGAGAAATGAGAAAAATATCAGAAAATACCGGTAGATATTCCCTTGGGAGATAAATTAAGTAATTGGAACAAACTGCCAAAATATGAGGAAAAATAAAAAGCAAGAAAAAGCGGATAAGGTATTGTTGTTTTGTTGCAGACTGGTGGTACCAAAAGGATTAAATGGTACCTGAAAGGAAGGACCTGAGAGGATTTAATTCCATTAGCCCTTCCTGGGGCCTTCGGGCGGGGAGGAGAACTAGGTCTTTTGAAGCAGGGGTCGTTTCAGCTGACCAGAAATAGCTGTTAGTAAATCCCATTTGGGATCAGAAACCCTGTACATGGGGAAGTATGTGGGATTGAGCGAGTGAAGATGGTGGCTTCCTTCCTCTTCCTCCCACGTGTCCTGACTGCAGCAGGGCCACATGGGCCGGGGGAAAGAAACCTTTAAGTTTTATGAAAT
Organism: Sminthopsis crassicaudata; assembly: GCF_048593235.1. Classification (NCBI taxonomy): domain Eukaryota; kingdom Metazoa; phylum Chordata; class Mammalia; order Dasyuromorphia; family Dasyuridae; genus Sminthopsis; species Sminthopsis crassicaudata. The sequence continues at coordinate 253,440,660 of NC_133622.1, forward strand.
TTGGGTCAGTTACGTGCAAACATTGAAGTGTAAAGTTTAAAAATATATACATATATATTTACTTAAAGGCGGGACAGGAAAGATTGATTTGTAAAAGTAATTAATAGTTTAAATGGAGCTATGATATATTGGGTCGGGAAGCATGGTGGTGTGGGGGAAGGGTGACCACGTGGAGAGGTCCCTCCCATTAAGTATAGTGGGGTTTTTTGTTTTTAATAACTGCACCTCCTTGCTGATTTAGATATTAATTATTTCTACTGTTTAAAGGAAAAGCCTACATTTATATGGTGTTGATAACTGAATGTTTTATTTTTATTTTTCAAGTCTATAACTGTTCTAAGGAGTTGGAACTGAAGTTTTCTGAAAACAAGTTATTCAATATTTATTTACATGTGTGATAGTCTCCTTGTTTAAAGATTATTTTAATCTGATCTGATAATTTGATAGGGTTATTTGCAAAAATTTTAATCCTGCTTCCTTTTTGTCCCCTGGAGAACAGAACTATTGCTGTATAAAACTGTATGACTATTGTTATTTTGGGAAATTTACTAGTCTGTTGTGTATAATATGATAATTTCTGTAAACAGGGGGGGGAAGGGAAACTGAGATTTCAACTGGTCAGAAAATTGGAAAAAAAACTGATGTCTTATTTCAGTTCAGGCCTAATTGGAAACTACTTACTCTTTGCTTACCTCATCATTTTGGTTCCCTGATGAAGGACCTCGAAAATAGACATAATTTGGGTACTGAATGGAACTCTGGAAAAGGTAAAAGATTTTTTTTCTTTTTTTGCACCGGACATCCAGGCTGCTTCTGGCCTGGATCGTTGTTAGAGCTCTATGCTCGGCACAATTCTTTTAAGAATTGCTGCGATTGACAAAAGGTCTCCTTTTGTCTCGCTCTCTTGTCTCTACAGATAAGGGAGAGGCTGCAAAAAGTTGAAAAAGCTCTTTACCTGTCCACTAGCTAGACACACCTGATTTTAGCAGATGCTGGGTTTGGAGAAGGCTGCGGAGACAAAAGGCCTTTACAGGGGACTCTAGCTGAAAATTTGCTAGACTATGATTGGCTAGCTTATGTTTTAACTTTGAATTATTGTCCTGACTCAGTCCTGCCTCAGTTTCCTTGCCTCTTAGTTCTGCAAAAACCCCCCCCCTGCCTCTATCAGAATACTTGATAAGACCTTATGTTTCAGAATAGCAGAATGTCTCTCCCATTACAAGTTAATGGGAATCTATTATCAAAACTTCTTGAATTCTCTTGTGTGGAATTAGACATTCTGTATATGATTGTATTTGCATTGGATGTTTTTAAAAACAAACTGATTTGTATGAATAATGTTCACTTATGAAAGATCTACTTGGATATAAACTCATTGGGACAAATTCCTTATTGTTATCAACACAAGGTTATGATAAATATTTGTTTAGAATTTATGTATGGTTCTTCTAGGATGGTAAATGGGAAAAGAAATGGGTTTGTTAGAACTTCCACTGTTACCAAGGGCAGTCTACCTGCCCATTGGTCTGCTCAAACTTGTGAATTGCTGTGAATTGTATGCTTTAAATCAAGCGTTAAAATTATTGTGTGACCAAGATGGGAATATATATACTGATTCTAAATATGCCTGGGGTGTGGTGCATGTATTTGGGAGGATTTGGGAGGAAAGAGGATATGTAAACAGTAAAGGTAAAGAACTGGTTCATCATACACTAGTCAGAGAGATACTAGAAAATATTCTGACTCCTAGGAACATAGCAGTAATACATGTAAAGAGACATCAGATGGGAAATTCTTTTGAGGTAAGGGGAAATAGATTAGCAGACCGGGAGGCCAAGGGAGCCGGAGATCAGGAAATCTCTCATATAATGGCTTTGATACCTGTACTTCCCCCCAGTCTACCCTCTCCTAGTTTTACTCAGGAGGAAAAAGAGAAAGCCTCAACTCTCGGAGCAGTTGAGAACTCGGAAGGATGATGGCTCTTACCTGACGGCAGAGAGGTACTGACCAAAGCAAGTATGAGGCAAGTCCTTCAGCAACTGCACCAGGGCAGTCATTGGGATGTCCAAAACCTGTGTGATGCTATACTGACAAGGTATGTTTCCCCCGGCCTATATACTATGGCTCGACAACTGGTGGACGGTTGTCTTGTTTGTCGAAGGACTAACAGGGCTGCCCAACGCCAGCTTCCAAAAGGGGGACGACCTCCTGGAATCAGACTATTCCAAAGCATCCAGGTGGACTTTACTGAGCTGCCACCAGTGGGTCGAGTTCTTGCTGGTCATAGTGGACCATCTGACCTCATGGGTGGAGGCATTCCCGTCAGGCCGAGCAACTGCCTCGACAGTAAGTAAGGTCTTATTAGAACAAATTATTCCTAGATATGGAATGGTGGAGAGGATAGACTCGGATCAGGGAACACATTTTTCTGCCCAGGTATTGCAGAATCCGATTAGGGCCTTAGAAATCACTTGGGATCTCCATACCCCTTGGCATCCTCCCTCTTCTGGGAACGTAGAAAGGATGAACCAAGAAATAAAACGGCAGTTGACTAAGTTTTCTTTAGAGACCCAACTACCTTGGACGAAATGCCTTCCTCTCGCTCTGGTTAGAATCAGGACCAAGCCACGTAGAGATATTGGGCTTTCACCTTATGAATTATTGTATGGTCATGCTTTCCAGGCTTATCCTAAGGGAGACTGGGACCCTATTTTAGAAACTAAGGATTTGTTTGTTAAGAGATATGTTAAATCATTGCTGGAACATTTGCAAGGACTTCAACAAAAAGGGCTAATAGCTCAGACTCCTCCTCTAGGTTTCCCTGTTCATAGAATTCAGGTTGGTGATTGGGTGCTGATCCGTTCCTGGAAGGACGAGAAGCTGACTCCGTGCTGGGACGGACCCTACCAAGTGATACTGACTTCAGATACAGCGATACGCACCCAGGAACGAGGCTGGACACACCACACCAGGACAAAAGGACCTGTGGCGCCACCTTTATCAGAGTGGACAGTTGAAGACAGGGGAGACCTCCAATTACATAAGAGGAGGGGACCTCCACTGAATGGGAATTGTAACTGTATGACTTTTCTTACTTTGGGTCTCTTTGCCTGTTTGTGATTTGATATATTTTCCTTTGGGAAGTTCACCTTAACTTCACGGTGTTATAATAGTTGAACATTATGAGGCTCTCCCTAAGCTTTGGGTTTATCTATTTCCTTATGACCTTCTAGAGATGAGAACCAATTTCTCCTGCTCATGCAGAATATAGGGAGAACATTTAACTTATCGAATTGTTGGATCTGTGGTGGATCCCAACAGTTGAACCAATGGCCATGGGTACCTGTCCCCCTAAGCCCAGCCTGGATCCTTAGCAACAGATCCCAAATTCATAATGGGACCGGTTTCTGGAATTGAGAAGAGAAACATCAGTGGTCATTGACCGAAGATAGGAAAGGGAAATACTGCTTAAATCAGACAGGACAAGGTTTGAAGCTGGGAATTAGTGTATGTGAGTGGACCTATTCGAGAACAGACCTGAGGCCAAAGACAATTGACTGTACAAAAATGTCTAAATATTGGCGGGATATGGGGAGGAATCCTCAATTGAAGTGTGGGAAGGACTAGAAAGACTGTACCTTGGATGTTCTCCCAGGAATAGGAGAGCAGGGATATTGCTATCAACAAGTCACTACTGCTGAGTGTAGTGAAGTAGAATGGGATGTATTGAGATGTATAAAAGAGAATAAGAGGAAAGGGAACATATACATTGGGTACAGTTACCAATGGGGTTGGTATAATGTCACCCCAGGGACACCCGGGCAACATGGGACTCTGTTTTCCACATTTTGGAGTACCTCTAATCTAACAGGCCAGTGGCCAGTTGCCAATTGTAGTTGGAGAAAAGAGCAAGGTTTATGAAAATGCCAGTATGACCCCTTTGTGGGGGAAGCCCCCTAGGGACGAGAGACCAACAATATTACCCTTTTACAAGGAATAGCTCAGACATATTTCCAAGGGAACAACCTGCTCTAAAGGGTCATTATTGGATCTGTGGTTTAACTGCCTATACTCATCTGCCTCTTAATTGGACAGGGAATTGTTATATTGGACTAATAAGGCCAAGATTTTTCTTTCTTCCCGAACAGGCAAACCAATATTTAGGGATTCAGTTGTATGATGATTTGGGAAGGGAGAAACCGAGTTTAGATACCTCCATCACTTGGACTGGAGATGCAAATGGTTGGGGGGAGGCCTGGCCTCCAGAAAGAATAGTCAAAGAGTATGGGCCAGCGACCTGGGCTCAAGATGGAAGTTGGGGATATAGAACTCCAATATAGATGTTGAACAGGATAATTAGGCTTCAGGCAGTTGTAGAGATTATCACCAATCAGACAGCTGAGGCACTAGAGCTTTTGGCTGATGAAGCTACTCAAACCAGAGAGGCTGTTTTACAACATAGACTTGTGCTGGATTACTTGTTGGCTGAGGAAGGGAGAGTTTGTGCTAAACTAAATTTATCCATATGTTGTATAAAGATTGATAACAATGGTAGTCTAGTGAAGGAAATCACTAAGAACATTAGGAAACTTGCTCATGTTCCTGTACAGACTTGGACCTCACTGTTCAATACTTCTTGATGGTCCTGGTTTGGGAAGCTGGTGGAAGCAGCTCCTTTGGTTGGGCCTTATAGCTTTTAGTGGTGTTATATTATTCCCTATCTACATCCCTTGTTTGATCAGATTAATAACCAGAATTGTCCAAAACTCATCATCTGGAATGATCAGGTTGGAAGAGAAAGCTGAAGGGTCTGTTAAATAGATGCTGTTAAAAGGGTAAGGGTGGAGCCGGTGGCCCAAGGCCAACAGGAACCAGAAGAAAGTGAGGAATTCATAGGGAATGTGAAATTATGTTACAAAAATTTGAAGAGATCTCAGTGTACAAAATAAGAGGAGGGACTGAATGAGATGAGGTGAGATCTTTCAAGACAGTTGTGAAAATTGAGTAAGGCTTCATCTACTTCAGAGTTCGAGTAGGCCTGAAGGACTCTGAAGGGCATTGCCTTCCCCTCCTATGACATCTCCCTATTTCATCCAAATATGGGCAACTATGTACTTATTGGTCAAGTTCAATTTCATGGGTAGATCTCACGTTTAGAATGTAAGACTCTCAGCCAATGAGGATGAGGGTCAGTGGTGGGAGGGGGCGTTTTGCGTTAGGGATTAAAGGTGCTGTCCTGCCCACAGGAGGCGCTTCCTCTCTTCGATAGTCTACTCGAAGAGTGGGACGCCCTTCTCGCGAGAATGTACAATAAACTTTGCTTTTCTCTAGAGCTCTCTCCAGCTTTTTTATTAAATGGTGACCCTTCACCATTTCCGTACCACACAATCCCAATCACCTCTCAAAAGAGATCTCAAAATGAAAAATCTCAGAAATATTATAGCCAAATTCTGGAATTCCCAGGTCAAAGAGAAAATACTGCAAGCATCCAGAAAGAAACATTGCAAGTATTGTGGAGTCACAGTCAGGATAATCCAAGATTTAGCAGCTTTTACATTAAAGGACCAAAGAGCTTGGAATATGATATTCCAGATAGCAATGGAGCTAGAGTTACAACCAAGAATCATCTATCCAGAAAAGCTGAATATAATCCTTCAGAAGAAAAGGATGAGGATTTTCAAGCATTTGTGATGAAAAGACCAGGACTAAATGGAAATTTTGATTTTCAAATACAATACTCAAGAAAAGCATAAGGAAGTAATCAAAAAAGGAATATCACAAAGGACTTAATAGATTTATCTGTTTACATTTCTACATGGGAGGATAATACTTGTAACTCAGAACTTTCTCATTATTGTAGCAGTTAGAAAGCATATATATATATATATATATATATATATATATATATATATATATATATATATATATATAAACATAAGGAATAGATGGAGTTGAATATGAAGGGAAAATAAAGCTAAGAGATAAGAGTTATGTACTGGGAGAATGAGAAAGGAAGAGATGGAATGGAGTAAAATATCTGCCATAAAAAAGGAAAAAAAAACTTTTACAGTGGAGGAAAAGAGGAGGAGGGGACAATGTGTGAATGGAATGAACCTTACTCTCATTAGAACTGGTTCAAAGAGGAAATAACATCCACACTCAATACGGGTATAGAAATTTATCTTTCTCTGCATGAAAGTAGGAGGGGAAGGGAATATGGGAAGTGATGAAAGTGATAGAAGATATTCCAGGAGGGGATGATCAGTAGCCAAACATTTTTGAGGAAGGTCAAGGTGAAAGAAGAGAATAGAATAAATGGGGGAGCATACAATTAGCAACAGTAATTGGGAATAAATTTTTGAAGCAAGTTTCTCTGATGAAGATTTCATTTCTCAAATATATAGGGAATTCAGTCAAATTTATAAAAAGGAAAGAATTATTCCTTAAGATCAAATGATAATTAATTATACCCAAAATGGCTATAAAATAAAGTATATCCTTTTGCCCAATAATACCATTCATAGGCATAAATCTTACTATAATAGCTCTCTTCTCAAGGCAAAGAATTGGAAACTGAGAGGATGCATATCAATTGGAGAATGATTGAATAAATTGTGGTAAATGGCTATAATGAAATATTATTGTTCTATGGGAAATGATGAGCAGGATGCTCTCAGAAAAACCTGGATTGTTCTCCATGAACTCAAGCAAAGTGAAATGTACTATGTACAAAGTAATAGTAATGTTGGGCATGGTCAGCTGTGAATGACTTGGCTATTCCCAGCAATACAACGCTCCACAACTACCTGAAGGATTTAGGATGAAAAATTCTGTCCAAGGGGACAGCTAGGTGGCACAGTGGATAGAGCTCTACCCTGAATTTAATCTGGTCTCAGACACTTAACACTTCCTAGCTGTGTGACCCTGGGCAAGTCACTTAACCCAGCCTCAAAAAAAAAAAAAAAAAAAAAAAGAAAGAAAGAAAGAAAGAAAGAAAATCTGTCCATAGCCAGAAAAAGAATTGATTGTGCCTGGAGATAGATCGAAGCATCCTCTTTTTAAAAAACTTTATTCTTCTTGAGGGGGTGTATGTATGTATGTGTGTGTATAGAGCTGTTTTCTTTCACAACATGACTTTTATAAAAATGTTTTGCATAACTTCACATTGCTTTCTTAAAAGGGAGAGTAAGGGAGAGAATTTGGAACTCAAAGTTTTCAAAAGAAATGTATAATAATTAACACCTGGATTCTTTTCCCTTGGGATACAGATCCTGTAGTAGTATTGCTGGATCAAGGGATATGCATAATTTTATAGCCCTTTGGGCATAGTTCACAGTTCACAGCTTCACCAACAGTGCATTCTGGGAAACATTACTTCAACCAATGAACTTGCTCCTCCTAAGCATGCAAACTCCTCCCCAGGAGTTCACAGGAGTAAAACTCCCCTAAAGGCGGGAACTAGAGAATTGTTACATACCGACTTAGTAAGAACCTAATATCTCATTATCTCATTAGCATTTAGGAAGAACCTAACACCTTCTAATCCTGGTTACATTGTTGTTGTTTTTTGAAAAAAAAAAAAAAAAAAAAAAAAACTTCTAAATTTTTTCTTTAGTTCTTCTTTGGTCATAAATTCCTTCTAAATCATGTCTAAATCATGAACCAATTTCAATCTTATCTTGGTACAGGCTGTGAGATGTTGGTTCATGACTAGTTTCTGCCATACTATTTTCTAGTTTTCCAAGTAGTTTTTTTTTTTTTTTTTTTTTTTTTTTCCAAACAGTGAGTTCTAAACACTTCTTAAGGCAATAAACAAGTCCTAATTGGGACTCCAGATTGAAAGTAAATCCCAAAGTCCTCCCAGAAAAAGGAAACTTGTTTTGAAATCAGAAAACAAAGAAAGTAAGTGAAATTTAATAATCCATTGATAGTTTAAATAAATTGTTTAGGTAAATTAGAAACACACACTTTTAGTGTAAATTCAGGGTTGAAAATAAAGAGTTTTGGAGCTTTGAAAAGACAAGATTTAGGAATTTTTTTTTAAAGCAATGCCCCTTTGATAGAGACTGCATGTCTTCCTTCACAATCAATATGAGACTGTAAAATATGTTTCATAAAATGTATGTTAACTAATTGATTGATAAAGAGATTGCTCAAGTTTAAATAGTCTTGATAAAAGATTAATAATTTAGAAAATTTAAAGGAATTGTTTTGGCTCTGTTTAACTTAAAGAAACAGAGAAGCAGTAATGGAAAGTTGGGAGAATTTTTTTAAATGAATGCATTTTTAAAAAATCTTAGCTAACTAAAAAACAATGGCGCCTTGTGCAAAATGAGGTTTGGTTATTGCACCTAGCCATTATGAATCAAAATTGATTGGGTTGATAATGTTGTAATAGTAATAAATTAGAGAACTAATCAGTTCTTGAATGTACAAAGGGGTTAATAAATATTTATATCTATCTCCCAAGGTTATTGGAAGAAACACACAATTGTGAAGTGTTTAATATAGTGCCTGGTTTGTATAAAGGATGAGCATATTTAAACTTTGTAGGAATGCAATTGAAAAAAATATGCTATGTCTTCTAAGTGCTTTTTTCTAATGGGCATAGAATGTTAACAAAATTGAGAAATTATAAACTGAACATTTAAAGTATTAGTAAAAATGGGCTTAAATAACTTTTAAGACATAGAAAAAGCCTGGCATGTGGTAGGCACTACATAAACTTGAAAATGTCAGGCATAATAAGATAAATTACTTGAGAATGATGATGAAATACTTAGGAAAAAACAAAGCTGGATGGATTTGGAGTACTTTAAATGCGTGACCAAATAAATAGTCATTTGCACAACTATAGCTTAAATAATCTTGTGGGCTCCCTCACATTTTTATCAATAATTTTGATGACTTGTAGTTGACTTGATAAGGAAATGAAGTCAACCCATTCAAGAGGCAGGATGCTTGATCCTAGAATCAGAATACAAAAAAAGATAAGAATGCTACATTCTCATATTTATCAGATCTGCAATCAGGTTCAAGTCACTGAATTATTTTGGTTTTGTTTCCTTTCTTGTTCAATGGGAGGGACAGACTCATTGCATCTTGAGGTACCTTCAAACCTATGATCATATGGATCATATGATCCTATGGACTTTCTAGCTAGAACACTGGATCAATTATTTAAAAAAAAAAAAAACTGAAATTAAAAAGAAATTGATAATTGTCTACTTTTTAGGTATTAGGCCACGAAGGTAAAAGTATACAAGACATTGATGAGGAACTTTCAGTTACTAAGCATATATTAATTCTTTAGTTCTAAGCATGGTACTAACTGTTGGCAACAAAAAGAAAGGCACACGTACATACTACCACACACAGAGTAGATCCTTCTCTTCAGGAGCTCCAAGTCTAATGGTGTTGAAAACATAGGAAAAAAAAAAAAAACTAAGGAAGAAGCTAAAAAGGAATTCAAATATGAGAGGATTTTGTGAGGATCAACAGAGATAACATTTATAAAGCTCTTAATATAGTGTCTGACACATATTAGTCACTTAATAATTCCCATTTTCTTGCCTTCCCTTTTCTTCTTGCCCAGGATCACAGAGCTGGTGGCTCAAGCCAGATCTCATCTCCATTCTTCCCATTCCAGACCTTAGAGCTTTCTCCTTTGTGCTATAGTAGGCACCTGATAAAATGTTTGTTCAAGCCCTAGGTACTCATGCAAGGGAGGTGGGGAGTTCTGCTTTCTCTTCCAAGAAGGTGAGAGGGGGCTGGAGCTAGGCTTGGGGCAGAGGGCTCATTTCAAGGGCTCCCATATATGAATATCTTGGTTCTTAGTCTCACAATGAGGTCTCCTGACCGTTGGTGTGTGTATTGTCCCTCATCCCATCTCCCAACTCTTGCTCATCCCTCAGGGCCTTTGAAGAATCACCCTGAGAGGCTTCCCACCCAATAACTTAAGTCATATTCTGTTTGGGGCAAAAATGAAGTCTCATTTCCATTTCTGTCCATTGCGCTGTCGGTCATAGTCCCATTTCCCATTTGTGGAGAACACTCACGTGGATGTCCCAGCCCATGAAGCCCTGCTCCTCTCAGATGTTCTGGGGGGAAAACAAAGAAGGACAACAAGGGATATTTCCAGATTTACTCCCGTCAAGAAGTAGACTCCTCTTCCCCCCTACCTCTCTCTGGGATGCAATCAAGTGGCGTCATAGCAAAGCTTACTCTGAGCTTCCTGGAAGAAATGAATTGTAATCTAGTCTCACACCCTTAACCAGTGAAAGGATGGTTTAATATGGAACTTTTCCCTATTTCCTCCTTCAGAAACCAGAGCCCTGTAGGTTATTCAGTCAGGCTCTAAAGAACATTGCTGATGGATGAGATTGTCCAGACCTGCAGGTACAGGTCATGGCCAGGGGAAGGGGCATTGGGAGACCCCCCGCCTAACTAGGTCTTACAAAGAGAAGTTTCTGCTGCGACTTCACCACTATTCATGGTTTGACTGGGTAGAGAGGGATGGTTTTGCCCAGGTACCTGATGGCAGCTGAACCTCCTCATGCCCTCTGGACGTGGAGTTCAGGGCCTTCAACCCACCTCCTCGTCCCCCTTCTCCTTCATTGTTAACCAATGAGAACTGATTTCCCAGTCTCAGGCACACCCCCTTCATCTAAAGGCTTTTTAAGCATTCAGTGCTCTCCAAGGAGCATTTTTGGTTTTTAGAAGGGCTGCTGATCTCAATCTATTATTTACTAGTCATAGTTAATAAATTAATCATTAATAACCCAAAAATTATGTCTCCCGGGCTTTTCATCAGTCAACAGCAGCTGTGTGATGCTAGACAAATTAATCACTTAACATCTTTCTCCCTCACGTTCCTCAACTGTAACTGTAACCTGACTCCCGACCAATAATAGCGTCAGCCTCCCAGAGTTCTTGAAAGGATAAAATGATATAATATTTATAAAGCACTTAACATCGTGCTTGGCACATAGTAGGCCTTTAAAATAAAAACTTGCTTCCTTTTCCTCTTCCCCCTTTTCTCTTGTTATTGTGACAGTTATAGAAATGAGTCTTCATGAGAACTTTAGGGGTACACTTGTCTCTCCTTTCTTCTCTGATTACACTCCAACTCACCTATCATTTTTCTCTCTCTTTTCTGCTTCCTTTATTTCATGGGGGATTTGGCTTCCTTATTCAAACCTATATGAACAGGCTTAAGTCTGGACTGAACCACTTCATTCGATGAAATAAGCATTCCAAGAAAAGCCTTCCCTTCCTTCTGGGGACCATATTACAAAGTGCCTGAAGATTGGGGACTGCTCCTTATCTCTAAAAGAAAAGAGAAAATTTCAAAACACAGCAGCAGAAACTACAATGACTCCCATTTTCCAGGACATGGTTTTCCAACTGTGCCCATTGAGCTCAGTGTAAATGTAAATATTCATAACTCAAAGATACACAAGTATATTCATCTGAAAATAGGTTTATGTCCAGATTCCCACATACAGATATAATAATGACATATATTCATAGACATATTACTGCATATATGTATTAATGTACACATGTATTTGCCTCCAGAGAAATCTTCAGGATATCCAAGGATGACAACAGAATTATAAGGGAAAGCTCTAGATGGAGAATTTCCCTTTTTCTCTCCCAGGTTCCTGATGACTCCTAAGCCTGGTCCTGCTGCTGGAGCCTGTACCAGACACTGGGTTCCATTTCCAATTCTTGGAATCCCTGTCAAGACCCAGTTCAAGCACCCCCCCATTTTCTAGAGGTCCCACTTCCCCAAACTATCTTGAGTTCTTTTTTGTAAATATTTCCTAGAGCATGCTGTGTGAACCTGGGCAAGTCACTTAACCCCAATTGCCTCAGAAAAAAAAATTCCTATAGCTACATATGTTTGTGTGTGTGTGTGTATTATATATATATATCTGTGTACATACACATTGATGTATAGACACATATATACATGCGCACACGTTTACTCCATCAGAAAGGAAACTTCTGGATTTTTCTTGTTGTCTTTTTACCCTCAGCACCTAACATAGCACACAGGTGCTTAATAAAGGTTTGTTGATTGATGAATTTTAAGTCTTTGATACTGTCCCTTGGATTGCATGTATGTGTGTGTAGATCTTTGAGCCTAGCCCAGTGCTTGGTACTGGGGACCATTTAGTAAATGTGGAGTCTGGTAGTGAAGAGGAAACCCCCAAACTCTGAAAAACTTCCTTCCACTCTGCCTCAGTGACAGGACTCCACCCCAAGCACAAACAGTTTCATCTTTATCTGGCTCAGTCCAGAAACCCATTGAATTCAATTCAAATTCTAACCCTGGCTGAAACCCAGCCAGGAGCCAACCTGGAACTCCACCCACGAGTCCCCTTCAGCTTGTAGCCAAAGCCCCCTAGTATAAAAGAGCCAGACTGGAGCCCTCTCTTTTCAGAGGTTCCAAAAACGGCAGCCTTACACTTGGCATGCCAAGGATCTCTGCCCACTGGAACCCTGGTTCCGATGCCCTCTTATCTCTACCTTCAACTTTACTAACCAGACTTTAACTTTAACCTCTTTTATCAACCTAGGTTTTGGGGTCTGTAAATTCCTTTACAGGGGACTGTGTGCCCCCACTAGACCTCATTTAACTCCGTATCCTTGTGCTGAATCAAAAGGGGTTGCAGGGGAGCGCTATTTGACTCCCTGTATCCTGAACCTGCCACTAGACCTCAAACCCTAATTTCATTTAGGTACCCCAATTCTAGAACTCATCAGTAGCATGTCCGCTGTCTGAGTTCTAGGACTGGACGGTGGCTGATAGTGAAAGAGCCACAAGACTTCTCATGTGGAATTCTGAAAAACAGCACCTTAGGAAGCGAAAGTTGGCCAGTCAGAATTTGGGCCTGAGGTCTGGAGGGCCTGGGGTCCTAGAACTTCTGGGTCAGAGAGGTGATGTAATATAGCTTCTAAGAGAGAGAGAGGCATGAACAATCCTGTCTGTCAAGAATTGTAGAGGATTAGTAATCCTCAGGCCCTCTGATCTTAGAGTAAGCCTCCTGACCTAGAATATAGTATTTCTTTCCCGAGATTTTGGGAAGATTTATTAGTGATCCTCAGGCCCTCTGACCTAAGAAGTGCTCTTACTCTAATAATCTGCCTGTCAATGATGTCAAAGTCTCCAGGCCTTAGGGTAGTCCTGGGTCTGCTGGTCTGTGATAACCAAACTCCTGAAACCACCCCACAAGTGACACGAAGCTCTAGAAATCTTGCCCTATAAATCCATCTCATGTTCTCAGGTCCCTTGCTAGTCTCTTCTGGGTCCTACCCCGCTACAACTGGTGATACAATTACAATAAAACTTTGGCCCTGATGTGGGTTCAAGCCTGCAAATTCTTTTTCTCCCCTGAGATAATTGGAGTTAAGTGACTTGCCCAGGGTCACACAGCCAGGAAGTGTTAAGTGTCTGAAGTCAGATTTGAACTCAGGTCTTCCTGACTTCAGGGCTGTGCTCTATCCACTGGGCCACCTAGCTGCCCCAAGCCTGCAGATTCTTTCGAGATACCTCACGACAGCAGTCTGACTTCAACCTTTTGGGGTCCCTTTCCCAACCTCAACAGAGGGATGCTTTGGGCTCTCTATTCAAGGAGAGATAAAGAATTAGAGACTCTTAGCCACAGCTAGGGAGTGTGAAACAAGACATGGAAGGTAGATTGGAGTGGAAGAATGGAAGTTGAATCTGGGGACTAGAGGCTGGGCTCAGAGATGTCTCCATTGGCTTCTCTCTTCATCAGAAAAGACCTTGAGAAAAGGTGGGACCCCTTAAATGCATTGTTGAGGATTATTTCACCAGTCCAGAGGCACAAATTCGGACCATTAATCTTAGTTAATGATTGAGCTATGAATAAGCAGATTTGAGTTGGGAAAGGAGGCTGGCTAAGACTATTCTTGGATTCTGCCCTCAGAGACAATCAGCCCTGGGGAAACTTCTCTATCAGCTGGCCTTTCTCTACCTGTTCCAAACACTTCTGAAGGAGGGGCACTGAGTTAGGCCCCAGGGGATATCCCATGGAAGGGATAAGATGGGAAGCTACTACCTCCAAAGCTGCTCTGAAAAGAAAAGATTCTCTTGGTCTGCAATAGCAGCTACCTACCCATCAAAGAGATTTTCATTGATTAATTCTTTCATTCAGACCAATTAAGAGGCTATAGTATAATTGATATACATATATATATATATATATAAAATATAGTTATAGTATAGCTGTAGAATATGTGTTTGTGTATGTGTGTGTATATTAGGCATATATTAATATATGTGTGTATGTATGTATATGCACATATGTGTGTATATGTATATATACATATATATGTGTATATATACATATATATATGTATATATATGTGTGTATATGTGTGTATATATATATATATATAGGATAAGAATCTAGTGGAGAGATGATTAGGGCCCAAACTTGAGCTATGATTGTGTGAGCGAAGAAAAGAATACAAGCGATCGTTTTGGAGGTAAAATTGACAAATCCTGGCACTTTTTGGAATATATTGGGTGAGAAACAACAAGAGGTCCAGTGTGACAGGGCCATGAAAATTAGAGATGGGGGGATGACTGGAAGGATGGTGGTACACTTGGCAGAGACAGGCACAGTAGGAGGAGGGGTGGATTTGGAAAGAGAGTTCATGAGTTCAGTTTTGGACATGTTAAATTTGAGTTGTCTGTGGGACACCTGGTTTAAAAAGTCCAGCAGGAAAACAATTGGAGATGCAGAAGTGGCACTCAAGAGATTAAATGGGGCCATATATATAGGGCTGAGAGTCATCTGCTGAGATGTGATCATTGAATTAGTGACAGTTGATAAGATAGCTAAGGGAATGTAGAGAGAAAAGAGGATTTGGTCCAAGAGTTTGGGGGTTCACCTGGAGTTAGGGGGAGGGATCTGGATAAAACCTAGTGAAGAAGACTGAGAAGATGTGGTCAAGTAGTTGGGAAGAGAATTAATCCAGTCAAGTCAACAAGCATTTATTAAGTGCTGGGGATACAAAAGGAGACAAAGACAAGGAGTTTACAATAGACAACATGCAAACAACTCTGTACAAAGAAGCTTATCCAAAGTAAACTGGATAAACTCATGGGGAAGATACTGGCATTGAGGGAGACCAAAAAAAAAAAAAAAAAAAAAAAAGATTTTCCATAGAAAATAGGATTTTAGCTAAGGCTTGAAGGTGAGCCAGCCATGGGATACAAGTGGTGAGAAGGGAAGAAGTTGGAAAATGGAGTGTTTTCTTCGGGAAATAGTGAGAAGGTCATTGTCCTTGAATTATATTGTATATTGTGGACTGTGAAATTCCAATCTGTAATGAAAGTCATTGAGGACTTATGAAGGAGTACAGGAAATCCTAATTAATTGACTCTAAGTTCTTCCTTATGATCAGGGACACCTCTGCTTAAGGAAAAAAAATGTTTGTATAGCCATTGAGAGAGAACCAAAAATAGAAGGAGGCAGCACAACTTCATGACTGGTCAATTCTAGAAGTGAGGAAATTTATGATTGGCTAAGGATGATGTCCATTAATCAGAATCACTGTCAATAGGCCTTCCACTGGTCATCTCAGGAAGGTCTTTCCAGAGTCCTAAAACCCCTTCAGTGACATCTCAAGGCCTCCCATAAGTCATAAGATCTTAGTGTTTGACCCACAGGAAGTTGTGGGTTTGAAACAAAGGTCACTAGGGAGTAGATGGCAATGATTCATAGGGGTGATGGGATATTGCACCAGCTTGTAAATCTTGTTATGGCATATTACAGTGTGGGGATGGGGGATGAGTAGGTAGTGAACCAATTACACTCTTATTCTATATCTAACTAACAATATGAAGCCATTTGATAAATCAAATACTCTGATCATCAATAAATAGTAGATTAATCATTCATAATTCTTTTCCTAAAAGCATTAACTAACATAATTACCTCAGAATTAATTATTTTCTGCTTAATATATAAATATTGATACTCATCAAATCACAACAAATAAATACTGATTAATTTGAGTAGGGGTATCAAAATTACCACAAATTGGAGGGGAATAAGCTGTAAGAAGATTGAAAAAGTGGGAAAGGATCAAGTTATAAAAGACTTTAAAAGCCAAACACAAGATTGTCTAGCTGACTATGGAGGTAATAGGAAGGCACTGGGGCTTAATAAGTTTGTGGGGAGGGAGGGAGTGGGTAATGAGGTCAGATCAACACTAGCATTTACATAGCACTTTAAGGTTTGCAAAACACTTTTGGAATATCTCATTTGATCCTCCCAAGAACCCAGAACATTTTGTGCCACTATCATTCCCATCTTTAAGGAAGTCTGAGGCAACCAGATTAAGTGACTGGCTTAGGGTCACATGGCTCCATCTAGTTTTTCTTAGGCAGCTCTTTTTGGCAGTTGAAAGGAGAAGGAACGGAAGTCACTAGGCTAATACTGAAAGAGGAACAAGCAATAAAGATAAGAAGGTAATCAGTGGTGTCCAAAATTGCAGGAGTAGCCTGAAGAATGGGAAGTGGGAAAATGACATTGACTCAGCACTTAAGTGATCATGAGTCACTTTTTAAAGATCACTTTTTTCAGTGGCCAAAAATCTATTTTTTTCTCCCTCTATCCTTCCCACCCCTACTGAAAAACAAACACAAAATCCTTGTGATATATATGTAGAGTCAAACAAAACCAAATCTTGCATTGGCCACGTTCAAAATGATTTGCTTTAGTATCTTGGGTCCATCACATCTCTGGCTATCACCTTGTTCAGAGGGCTTATGTCTTCCAAAGTTGGCTTCACAATGTTACTGTTGCTGTGTGGTATGGAAATGGTGAGGGGTCACCATTTAATAAAACAGCTGGAGAGAGCTCTAGAGAAAAGCAAAGTTTATTGTACATTCTCTCGAGAAGGGCGTTCCACCCTTCGAGCAGACCATCAAAGAGAGGAAGCGCCTTCTGTGGGCAGGACAGCCCCTTTAATCCCTAACGCAAAACACCTCTTCCCACCACTGACCCTCATCCTCATTGGCTGAGAGTCTTACATTCTAAACGGGAGATCTGCCCATGAAATTGAACTTGACCAATAAGTACATAGTTGCCCATATTTGGCTGATATAGAGAGGAGATATCATGAGAGGGGAAAGCAATTATGCTCTTGACTCCATGTTCAGAGTCCTTCAGGCCTACTCAAACTCTGAAGTAGATGAAGCCTTACTTGATTTTCACAACTGTTTTGAAAGATCTCACCTCATCTCATTCATTGCTGTATAACAGTTCTCCTACTTCTGCTTACGTCATTCTGCATCAGTTTATATAAAGCACCTCAGGTCTCTCTGAATCCAATAATATTCCACCATATTCAAATGCTTTAATTTGTTTGGCCCATTTCTCAATTAATGGACATCACCTTTAGTTTCTAATTTTTTACCACCACAAAGGGCTTCTATAAATACTTTTGTCCACAGACAAATGTGGGAGAGAGCAGTTTTAGTTGAAGGATGAGTTATAAACTGGATCATGAGGAGTTTAGAAGAGAGAAAGAGAGAGGAAGCAGAGGCAATAAGAATGGACAGCTCTTTTTAGCCATTGGACTATGAAAGGAAAAAGAGCTATAGGCTTCTAGGGAAGCCTATATACTATACACTTTTTATGACAATTTTGGGGACGGAGAGTGGGTGTGTCTGAAAGCAGCTAGGAAGAAACTAGTAGATAAGGATAGATTGGGAAGTAGATGGGAAAGAATGAGATCTAGGGCACATTTGGAATTGATGGTTTTGTAGAGGAAATTATCAATTTCAGTTATCAATTAGTGAGCAGCTCAAGGAGAGAGACTTGGTTTTTAGTTGGGTTTTTTTTTTTTTAATAATACACTATGTCGTACAGTAGGTAATTAATAAATGTTAAATGACTTATCAGAGACTGAAATAAATGAAGAGTAAGCAAGAAATATTGCCAAGGGACTCCAAAGTATGGAGAAGAGGAAAAGTGGGAGTTTTTCACAGGAAGTGGGTTCTTCTATCTTCTCATTAAAGCAGGAAGTCAAGGCCACAGAGGAAAGGTGGAGGCAGGGGAAGTTTGAGGGCAGAAGAAGAGATTTGGAACTTCTGGTGTGGAGGCTGAGATGGAGAGTAACAAAGAAACTGTCTGAGATGGCCAATTCATAACACCACTGATGCTTCCCTGTCCTGTGTGGCTTTTGGATGTGTCTTCCTATTAATCTGTTACCCATCAACTTTTGCTATTATCTGTAAAAATGAGGATATTGCATCTGAGTGGAAGCTGTCCATGCTGAAGGTGTTCAGGGATCAATTTTTAAGAAAACTCAAAAGTAGATATTGATGCTAGGGGGAAATTCCAAAAGAATGGAAATAATTCCATTTAAGAATTTTAAATCTCCTCTATCTAAAAATAGGACAATTAAGAAGGTACCAACAACAATTGAGTAATACACTCCCTTTATTATTTCTATAAAATCTTTACAAGGAAAATCTACACATGCACTGAGGGCCGTCTTGTTGAAATTCAATTCAATTGGTAAAAGTCTCCAGTTCTAGGTCTATGAACCATACTAGGTCAGAGATTGTGGGGTTTAGTTCTAGATCATCATCATAAAGCCAATATCTAAATAACGTGTTCTTCAGTATAAAGTTGTGTTTATTCTATACTGTAGTCTATTAAGGGTGCAACAGTATTATGTCTTAAATTTTCTAAGCACTTGCTATATGTAAGGCCTGTGCTACCGTTCCAAGCACAAAGCCAAAGATGAAAAGTGCTGTCCATTCCACTGGGGGCACATTATAGACACAGGAGAGTAATACCAAATATAAATGTCAGTGGGTGGGAGGAAGCAAAAGGGGGAGTGGGGAAAGCTGAGAAAAGTACTGGAAGAGAGAGAATGTCACAGATTTTCTATAATGGGGTTTAAAATGATGTTTGTCATACAATAGGCATTTAATAAATATTTGTTAAATTGAGACTGGGATTCATAGAAGAAAGGCTACTATATTATTCAATGGATAGAACATCAAGTCAAGAATCAGAAAGAACTGAGTGCAAATCCAGCCCCAGATGCTGTGTGATTCTGGGCAAACCACAGACCACGTCTGCCTCAGTTTCCCCATCTGTAAAATAGAGTTAGACTCAGACTCTCAAAGTCTCCAGTTCTAGGTCTATGAACCATACTAGGTCAGAGATTGTGGGGTTTAGTTCTAGATCATCATCATAAAGCCAATATCTAAATAACGTGTTCTTCAGTATAAAGTTGTGTTTATTCTATACTGTAGTCTATTAAGGATGCAACAGTATTATGTCTTAAAAAACAAATCCAATAGTGTTTTAATTTAAAAAATAATTTATTGCTAAAAAATGCTAATCCACACCTGAGCCTCAGTGAGTCAAAGTTCCTTTGCTGGTGGAGGCTCTTACCCCAGGGTTGATGACTGCTGAGGGTCGGGGGACTAGCAATAGGAGATTGGGGTGACCCGGGCAATTTTTGTCTCCTTGGGCGTGGTACTGGGGGCACCTCTCCCCCATTACAACAGCAACGTCAAAGATCGCTGATCACAGGCCACCATCACGAAAGGCAGAACAGGAACGACAAAGCTCAAAATGTTCCCAGAATTACCAAAACGTGAGAGGAGCTGCACAAGCTGGCGGGAAGACGCTGCTGGGAGACTCACTTCTCGCAGGACTGCCCGATCAGTCTGTAGAAAACACAATATCTGGAAAGTCCAATGGGAGGAGGTCTGCCTGAAGACCAGAAATGCGTCCTCGGAGTTGGTTTGGGCTGATTTAAAAAAAAAAAAAAATTTAATTAAATATTTATTTATTTGGGAGGGGGCTAATTTTTTTAAATTTAGATATTTATTTGGGAGAGGGCTGATTTTTTTAAAATTTTAATTTATTTATTTATTTAGATATTTATTTGGGAGAGGGCTGATTTTTTTAAAATTTTAATTAAATTTTAATTAAATATTTATTTATTTGGGAGGGGGCTGATTTTTTTAAAATTTTAATTAAATATTTATTTATTTGGGAGGGGGCTGATGTTAAAGCAGGCACTAGAAAGGATCAGACTTGGAGAACCCGGAAGGTCTCTTGCCACTCCAAAGCTCTAGCTCTGATTCATCTCTGCCATCCCTAATCTCCAGGCAGGTTCCCCCAGAGAGCAGAGGACTTAAATGTAGCCATAAGGGCAATGGCCGGCATTTATGTCTCGCTTGGAGGTTTGCGAAGTACTCTACAGAGATTATACCACTGGCTCCTCAGTCATCCCGGGAGATGGTGGTTTCTAGGATTCCCATTTTACGGATAAGGAAACTTGAGACGAGCTGAGCAGGGACTTCCACGCGCAGGAGGCGAATTCCGAGTCCGAGGCAACATTCAAACTCAGGCCTTCCTGACTCCAGTAGGCGATCTCTTCTGCCACCTAGCGGGCTATAAGAGCACCTGGGGATGGCCGCTTGCTACTTTCAACAGCAAATGAAGGACACCAGGAAAGACAATCAGCAAAATGTTCCCAGGATGCGATGAACCGTCTCGTTTCCTTTCCCTTTCTTCCTTCTTTTCTCCTTTTCCTTCTCTCTCCCTTCCCTCCTCCCATAAAACTCCAGTGGGTTCCTGTTTAAGGGAGCGCTCCCCGGGGTCACAGCGCCCCCGTATCACGGAAAGCTTGGCCAAGTTTACACCGATCTCATTGGATGCTCAGTTTCCGCGAGGGGCCCGTTCTGAGATCCCGGCGTTTGACACATGGAGAAACTGAGGCAAAGTAAAGTTGAGGCTGGAGTGGCGTGGCTCTGGCAGGGCCCCTCTCCCCGCCCCCCGCACGGAGTTCTGCGCGGAGACCCCGGAGGGTCGGGAAGGACGCCCTCCCCCTTGCCCCATCCCTCCCCTCCCCCCTGGTCCCCATCCCTCCCCTCCCCCTGGTCCCCAGCCCTCCCCCCCCCGTCCCTATCCCTCCCCTCCCCCCAGGTCCCCAGACCTTCCCCCCTGGTCCCCATCCCCCCTCCCCCTTCCGGCCGGCAGTAACTGACTAGTTAGTGAGTTTCCTGATACAGTAACCGGGCCTGACTTTCCCTCTTAGTTGGGTTCAGGGAGGGGGTGGCCCGGTTCCCCCGCCCCAGCTCAGCCTCCAGAGCGCTCCCGCGGGTGGGGGGCTCCAGGGGACCCCTCCCGGCCTGGAGGCGGGGCAAGGCAGCTCCGCCTCCCGGGTCACGGGATTCCCCCCGCGCTCATTGGGCAGCCCGAAGAGGGGAGCCCCTGGCGTCACGGGCTGGCCCCGCCCCAGGCTGGGCCCGGGAGGGCGGCGGAGGCGCAGCCGGGGACGGCGCTCGGGGCGGCGGCGGGGGCCCGGCGGCGAGCACACGCGTGGCGGCTGCCCCGGCTCGGCGGCCCCATGGAGGAGAGCGAACCCCTGCTGTCCGGGGCTCGCAAGCCCCGCGGATCGGGCTCGGGCCCCCCGGATGGGGCGCTAGGTGGCCGCGGCCCCGGCCCTGCGCGCTCCTATGGCGCCCCGGCTGAACCAGGTAAGCAGGGGCGGGGCCCAGGTGGGGCGGGGCGCGGTGGGGACGGGCCCGGCGCGGAGGGGACCCAGGTAGGGCCCGGAGCGGATCTGGGGGCAGCGGGGTCCTGCGCCAGCGCTGGGATCTGAGCTCGAAGTGACTGGGGACTGAGCGGAAGGGCTGCAGCCCCTGGAAGGAGGGGGAGGGGCCGCGGCGGGGGTGGGGCAGGAGGATGAATGGGAGGTGCCGGCTCCTCTGGCGTCCCGCCCTCCTCTCCCCCAGTCCTCCCAGCCCCCACCGGACTCCGACCCAGACCGTCCCGGCTCTCGCCCCAGCCTCGGCCCAAGCTAACCCAAAGTTGGGGGGCGCCTCCTCATCGCCCCTTTAGGGAGCTCCGGCCAGCCCCGAAGTCCAAGCCAGCCCCCCCTTCTCTCTTCTCTGTCCCGAAGCGTCCCCTTCTGTCCGAGGTCCCCGATGTGAAGCCGGGCATCGGGCGCTGCGGTCACGGACCGGGCTGGCAGGGCTCCTGCGCCCCAGCTCGGCCGGCGGCGACCTCTGCAGCTAACCCGGGAGATGCTGCCCCCGGGGGCGGGCCGGGCCGGGCCCCAAATGCCGGGAGGAGCAGCAGGGCAGCCCGGGGCGCCCCGTCCCCCGCGCTCCGGGCCACACTCCCGGGCCACGGCCTCCTCCAGGCTTTGACCTCGGCATCCCCTGCTTCCAAGGCTCCCGGCCCCACTCTTGCCTCGAGTTCCCAGAGGTCTCCGGGCGTCCCTCGCTCCCAGAGCCCGAGGCCGCTTGGAGGGCCCTGTGTCTGCCAGCAAAGGCCAGGTCTCAGCTCTGTGCCTGTGCCCAGCAGGGCCCCGGCTGTCCCTTCTTCCCTGGCCTGCTGACCTCCCCCCTGCCACCCCGACCTCCCTGCTCCCAGGGGGTGGAGCCCCAAAGTCCCTTTCCCCCGATGGTGCAGGGGTTCAAGGGAGCTTAGTGCTCATCTCCCACGACTGGCTTTGGCTTCAGAGGGTGGGACCAGAGCTTGCCTCTGACCCCGGGATGCCCTTTGCCCTCCTTGGGCCTGTCTAACGAGGCAGCAGGATCTGATGATCTGTGCCGGGCCTTTCTCTTCCGGATTCATGACCTTCAATCCCATTGTTAGATCCATCAGTGCAATGTGCATTTATTTCATGCTTACTGTATACTCCTGCTGGCCAAGTGCTTAGGATAGGACCGCCTCATCTAAAGGGTCTTTAGACAACTCTCTGGCGGCTCTGGAGGATGGGAGGCAGGAAGACCAAACAGAAGGCTATTGCCCTGGCCTGGGCTTCAGGTGAAAGGGGGGAGCCCCAGCCTGTGTTTTGGGGGCCCTCCCTTGTAGTCTTGATCTGCCCTGCACTGATTCCTCCGGGATCTCAGAGCTGGAAAGGATTCCATCTGTATCGGAACAAGGATCCTCAATGCAGTAAAGGGAGAGCAACTTGGATACCTCCAACGAGCAGGAAACTCACTCCCTTTCAAGGCCAGCCCATTCCTTTGTTAGCCAGTTCTGCGAGCCTGAATCGGCCTCTGCAGCTCCTTGCCAGTGTTCCGAGTCCCCCTCTGGGGCCGGGCAGAAGCTGGTGTGTGGCTCCCTGCCCCCACTGGCCAGTCAGGAAGTACAGAGAAGGTGACCTCCGTCAGGGGCAGGAGTGTGTCGGGCCCCTCTGAACCTGGGCATCCCAGAGGTCAGGCTCAATGGCAGCCGAGGTTCCTTCCTGCTGGAAGTCTGGGATCCTGAGTCACAAATCCAGGGGGTGCCAGCTCCCAGGATGCTCTGCCTGAATCCCACGGGCTGGCCCATGGTGACTGTCAGAATCCGCAGCCCCAGGTCGGTCCCCTGCTTTCAGCTGGGCTTCGGGGCCCCTTAGGACCGGCCCCATGGATTTCTCTTTTGTGCCCCCGAGGGCCTACCAAGTGCCAGCCTCCCAGTAAGCAGGGAGACGTGTCCTAAAAGTCCGGGTACCCGGGTTCCTCCCTTCTGGCTCCGGCTCTGAGCGGGAGGGTGGCGTGTTCTGGCCTCAGACTTGGGCCTGCTGCCGACCTTCAGGCCAGGTGGCAGATGTCGGGCCACAGCCAGACCCCTCCTGGGTGCCCGTGAAGATCATCTGCCTTTGGCAGCGGGTGCCCGCACCCCCTGCCAGCTGCAGAGACCTCGTCCTCACGCGGGTGCCCGTGCCCCCTGCCAGCTGCAGAGACCTCGTCCTCACGCGGGTGCCCGCGCCCCCTGCCAGCTGCAGAGACCTCGTCCTCATGCACAGGGATGCTGGCTCAGCGTGGCATGCTCGGGCACTTCCTGGCTGGGGGGGAGCCTGGGTAAGCATGTTCCTCAGTTTCCTCCTCTGAGAGATCGGAATCAGCCCCACTTGGCCAGCTTGTCTCGAGAGAAGGGCGTGGGACTGGTGCTATATTTATAAATGTGGGTGGCATGGGGGAGGTGGTCAGTACCTTGCTGTGGGTGGGAGTCCCTTTGAATGGAGGCTCTGGGTGCTTAGTGGGGCTGGTTGGGGGCTGGTCAGTCTGACCCCTGCCCTCGGAGCTGGGGCAAGAGGGCACTTCTCCGTGTGTAAACTGATGAAAATGCATTTAGGAAGCACTGAAGATGCACCAAGCATCAGGTGAGCCTAAGAAGGAGCAAAAGTTATTGCTGCTTCCTTACGTCGGCTCTGGAGTCAGGAAGCCCCGAGTTTGAATGGGGCCTGAGGCATGTGCAGCTGTGTGACCTTGGACAGGTCATCTCCCCCCCCCCCCCCCCCCCCCCGAGCTGCAGTCATCACCGCGGTGTCGGGCAGTCAGGCTTGCCCCTTGCCCTGCCAAGTCTGCTCTTCCGCTCTTCCCGGTCTGGGCACGTGCTCCGGGCACTTCTGATGTGCTCTGGGCCAGAAGCGGCAGCTTCCTCCCGGCTGGGACACCTGACCCAGAGCCCGTCTCCCCTCTCCCTTCTGGCCAGCGATGGGTGTCTGGGCTCTCTCTGTCCTCCCTGGGTCCCGGGCACACACGCTGCAGGCCCTCCTCCCACCAGTGACTAGGGGAGTCTTGGACCCTTCACTCATGTTTTCCCCTCACCCCTTCCCCCGGGGGATTGTGGGCCTCCCCTTCTCATCTCCCCTGCCTCCTGGCCTTTACGGGACAGCCGTGTTCTAGGGGCCCAAGGGGACCGGCCTGCTCCTTGTGGCCTCCGAGTGTTTCTCCTCCGAATGGCATGAGAGGGCAGGACTAAGTGCTCCCTGGGGGTTGGGGCAGGGAGTGGGCTAACAGTATGGCGGGTTTGTGTGTGTGTGTAATTGTATGTATGTGTGAGTGTGTGAGTGCACCTGAGTGTGTCCATGGGTGCGTGTGTGCGTGTGTGTGTGTGTGTGTGTGTGTGTGTGTGTGTGTGTGTGAGTGTGAGTGTGTGTCAGGGGCTGCACCCCACCGTGGGACTTGCTAAAGTCCCGGGGCCCCTCAGGCTTGGGCTTTGGACAAGACGGCCCCTGCCCATATCTATGGGCCATCTCTTCTGTCAGTCGGGCCGTCCCCAGGACTGCGCCTCTGCCCCAACCAGGTTCTTGTTCCACCCTCAGAGGGCCAGGAGCCAGAGGCGGGAGGGGGGCTGAGCAGCCCCCCCCAGTCATCCCCAGCTCCCCTCTCCCTCCTCCCCCACAAACTAGCAAAAGCAAAGCAAAGGGTGGAGTGGTTCAAATACTCCGCCAGCTCCAGACGCCCAGCGCCCAGAGCTGCTCCTGCCCCTGCCCACGCTCTCTGGCAGGAGTTGGTGCCGATTTAGGGTTAGGATTAGCCAGGGCAGCATTTGGCATTTTTTCTCTCGGGGCTGCTGGCCAGCTGGGCCTTCTTCCTCGGGGAACAAGCGCCTCCACATTTCTGCTGAAATGGCGTGCTCCTTGTAGTGCGCAAGGCTCACGTGCTCCACTTCGCCACGCCATTCCCCAGGTGGGGGGCACCTCCTTGCTCCAGTTTGGGGCTCCCCCAGGACTAGCAGTACTTTGGGGCATGACTGCGCGCTTCTTCTTTCCTTGGGCTGCCGTGAGGCCCTGGGCCATGGGTCAGGAAGCATGGGGCACAGTTCGGGAGCTTTCTGGGCAGATCCAAGCTGCTTCCCATAGGCCCCCAGGCCTCTGCCTGTCATTTTCCCTTGCTTTCCTGGTTGAGCTTGTGTGTTTGAGGCAGGACCTCCGAGTTATTTTTATTTTCATTTCTCCACTGTTCTGGAAAGTTTTTTTAAACTGTGGCTGAAGCCTCGGATCGGATCCTCGATCCCTTGAAAAGTGCCCATTTGCCAGGTGTGGTGGAGCCCTCCTGGAGGCTGGGAAGGCTGGTGGACCTCTGGGCTTGGGAGCTCTGAGTGGCAGCGGGGCTGACGGTGGCTGGGCGGGGAGCTCTGAGTGGCAGCGGCTGACGGTGGCTGGGCGGTCACACGCTGGTCATCAGCAGTGGGGGGAGGAGGGAGCATCCAGCCCAGGTCAGAGCTTCTGGGTCAGTCAGCAGGGGTTTGGGGCTGGGAGTGGCCCCTGAGCACCCAGCCTGGGGAGAAAGGGAGAGCCGGGCTCTGAAAAAGGAAGGGAAGGAGGGAGAGAGGGAGGAAAGAAAGGAAGGAAAAAAGTAGAGAGCAATGGAAAGAGGGAAAGAGGAGGGAAGAAGAGAGGCAGGAAGAAGAGAAAAGAAAAAAAGAAAGAGCAAGGGAAAGAGGGAGAATGGGAAAGAAGAGAGAGAAGAAAAAAGGAAAGAAAGCAATGGAAGAAGGGAGAGAGAGAAGAAGAGAAGGAAAAAAGAAAGAGCAATGGAAGGAGGGAGAGAGGAGGGAAGAAAGAAGAGAAAGAAAAAAGGAAAGAGTAAGGGAAGGAGGAAGAGGAGGGAGGGAAGGAAGGGAAGGAGAAAGGAAGGAAGGAAAAAAAGAGCAGTAGAAGGAGGGAGAGGGAAAGAAGAGAAGAAAAAAAGGAAAGAAAGCAATGGAAGGAGGGAGAGAGCAGGGAAGGAAGAAGAGAAGGAAAAAAAAGCAGTGGCAGGAGGGAGAGAAGAAGGAAGGGAAAGAGGCAGCTGGCAGCTGTGTGCTAGTTCATGCCTTGGGGATGGCTCCTTGGTACCCTCCCCCCTTTATCACCAGGTCCTGCTTTGTTTTTTCACCTTCATCAGAGGCTAAAACAACTTTATTCTCTCACACTAAGCGTGCAGTCTGGGGGAGGGGGGGCGCTTTGAAAGGCAGGGCAGAGTCCCTCGGGGACAGTGGAGAGAGGGCCGGCTGGGCCCTTTTCTGCTCCATGCTGAGCCCCGTGGGCCTCCTGTGCTGTGGAGGGGCTGGACCACTGACCTCTGGCTCCCTCTTGCCCCCTTCCTTCCTCTTCCCCCCCTTATCCCCTCTGGGCTCTGGCCCGGGCAGGGCCGCTCCCCAACGGGCTCTGCCAGGTTTTCTGGTAGAGCCGACGCTGCCTGGGAATGAATCATGGCTTTGGGGTAGCGCTGCCAGCCGAGCTCCTCCTGGGCAGGGGTGCCGCTGGGCCGAGGCCTCTGAGAACCCCTCACTCGGCCTGCCCCATGACGCTCCCAGAGGAGTCTGAGAAGAACTCCCCGAAGAGCAAAGGACTCTGGGTCTGCCTCATCTTTATGTCCTACAAAAGCTGGACGGTTGCTGAGAGAACGTCAGCCGAGGGGATGCAGGATGCTCTGGAAGAGCCCTGAGTTCAAGTCCCGCCTCTCCCTCTTAGCAGAGTCAGGCACAACCACAGCAGCCCATGATGCTAAGGATGCTGGTCCAGGGCAGCCAGAGGCCCTGGATTCGAATCCAGCCACGGATGCGTGCTGTTTGTGTGATCTGGGGCAAATAACTGCAGCTCCCAGGTCACTTCAGGCTCTGCATCCGTGATTTTATAGCCTTTCCCCTCTCTAGTACCTCAGTTTCCTCATCTGTAAAAGGGGGTCCCTGAGGTCTCCCCTCAGTTCCAGATCTGTGATTCTTGGGAACATGCCTACCCTATAAAAGCCTTAGAAGCAAGTAGCACAAGTACTATTCACCCCATTTCACAGAAAGGAAAACTGAGCCTCAGAGAGGGAGGGGATGGTCCCAGGTCACTCAGCTAATCTGCAGCCGGGATGCAGACCCGACCCTCCTGCCTCCATTTCCAGCACCCTTTCCACGACGATCCTTTCACTCCTCGGTTTCCCTGTCTGTAAAAGTGGCCGGCTGACCCGCCCCCGTCCTGCAGCTCCCACACTCGGTGACCAGTTTCTCTCCTCTGTGCCCAGGTGCTGACGCCTACCGGGATCTCTGCATCAGCCAGGCAGCCGTGTTCATCGAGGACGCCATCCAGGTAGGCCGCCTAGCGGCCCGGACCCTGCCCCCCGTCTGCCCGTGCCATCCCCTCAGCCCCACGGGGGGCATCTGTCTGCGCGGGGCACGGAGGCCGCTGCTCGGGCCCTGGGCACATGAACTTTTGCGAGTAGTTTTAAGGGCCCAGTGAATCAGGGACATGGGGAAGGAAAGGCCTATGCTCTTGTGGCCTCTGGCTGGGGGGGGGGGTGTGGAGAGGGGCTCCTGTGCCGCATCCCCCGCTTGTGGAGAGAAAAGGAAGGACAGACGGCATTCTGGGAGAGCAGCAGCTCATTCTTTCAGATCTCCCTTTCATTTCTCTGAAGATTCAACTTTTGTAAAATGACTTTATTGAAAATTTAACGTAAATTCTCTTGCTGCCTTTGGTACTTCAAGACTCCCTTTGTTCCGAACCAAACCGGGCCCTCCCAGTGAGCTTGAGCTCCCAGAGTAAAAAAGAGAAGGGAAAAGAATCCAACGCGTTGGCAGGTCCCGAGAGTGTCTGCAGCACTCTGCGCCCATCGCCCCCCACGCGGGCCAGGAGAGGAGCGGGTTCCGCCCCCCTCCAGGTCCAGCTGAAGTCAGTGTGACTCAGTGCCCTAAGCTTTGGAAATGTGGGTTAGGTTAGTGTGAGTGTGAAATATCCCTCCCGGGATTAAATAGCATTTACCCAGCATGATTTAATTTTTTTTTTTTTTTTTTGCTGAGGCCATTGGGGTTAAGTGACTTGCCCAGGGTCACACAGGCGGGAAGTGTTAAATGTCTGAGGGCAGATTTGAACTCGGGTCCTCCTGAACTCAGGGCTGGGGCTCCATCCACAGCGCCCCCTAGCTGCCCAGATTTAATAATTTCTTAGTGATTCTCCTGCCCATAATGTAACTCATCTGTAATATTAACGATAATTAGTTCCAATGATTGCAGACTCCCAATGGCCCTGAATGCCGGGCTCAGTCCTTTGCCCTGCTGGGGCCCGGGACGCCAGACTGCGAGCCTTTGGGGGCTGGCCTTCGCCCACCAGACTTGGGGTCTCTCGTCTCTCCCCTGGCTTTTGTCCGCGGAGGCCCAAGTTTGGCTTTGAGTTTAGCATGGAGGGCGCCGGGGCCGGTTTCTTTCCTGAAGCCCCTGAGAGTTGGGCAGGCCAGCGGGGGCCTGTGTTATTCTAGTCTGTGGGTCCCCCTCCCCACCTGAGTCCCCCAGGCTCTCCCTGGGCACCTCCCATGGGTCACCCCATGCTAAGGGCCATGGTGAGGCACCTCATCCCCAGCACTCCCAGTGTGGGGCGTCTCCTCACCTCATCCTCTTCTCCTTCCAGTATCGCTCCATTTATCACCGCATGGACTCCACATCGCTGGCGCTCTACCGATGGCATTACTCGCGCGTCTGCCAGGGGTGAGAATTCCCGCCCTCGCTTGCGGTTTTCCCAGGGGGCTCTGCTGGATTCTCTCCGGAATCATTGTCTTAAGACCTCTGGGCACTTCTGCCATTGGCCCAGGAGGGCGGCCTGTGCTGCCCATTTTAGAGATGAAGAAACTGAACCTCAGAAGTCTTAAATGACTCGTCCCAGAGCCAAGATTCAAAATGTGGTCCCCACTGACTCCGTACTCGGGGCTCATTCCTCTGAATGATGGATGGCTGGGGCTCCCGGGGCTGAGGCAGGCCACTAGACGGACCTGGGGTACTCCCAGGATTTGGGGTCAGATGCCTCAATGCTCACCCCTTGTGGGACTGCTTTTGGCCACATGATTTATGTCCTCAGACCTCAGTTTCCTTATCTGTGAAATGGACTCAGTGGCCTCTGAGACCTCTTCTAGCTTGATATATGGGACCCCATGTCAGGATCAGCATGGACAGGGGCAGTACGGGACCATGAGGGCAGCTTAGGGACCACCCCCTGCTGGGCCAGACAGGGACGCTCAGGGAAAGGCTCTTAACGGGAGGGGGGTGGGCGCGGCAGGAGCGTGTCCAGGCCTAGGGCAGGATGGGTAAGGTGGGGGTGGCAATAAGGGCTGGGGAGGAAATCTTTGACTTCTCTCTGCTCTGGTGGGGCGGGCCCCAGGCAGACCCCCCATGTCCTTGTCTGCCACATGGGGCTCCAGGGCCTTGTCCGTGCTCCCAGAGCGGGGGTCTTGGCCAGCCGTGTGGGCATCGGGTGTTGAGCCAGTTTATCAAGGATTTCAGAGTTGGAGCAGCTCAGGCCGGCCCCATGACAGCAGCTTGGCAGTTGGTTGGCAGCCAGCTGTCCTCATGGCAGGGTCAGACTCGTGTTTTTTTTTTGTTTTTGGTTTTTAATATGATTTTATTTCCCCCCCAGTTTCATGTCAAGAAAAAATTTTTAAAAAAGAAGCTTTTTATTTTCAAAATCCATGCAAAACTATCATCCCTGCAAAATCTTGTGTCCCACTTTTTTCTCCCTCCCTCCCCTGGATGGCGAGTCAGCCAAAGTGTGCTCGACATGTGCCCTCCTTCGATTCGTATTTCCACATTATCAGAGCATTCATTTTTAGCAGATTTTGAGTTCCAAATTTGTCTCCTTCACTCCTCTGGCTTCTTCCAAAGATGATGAGGTGTCTTGTCATGTAAGACATATTTCCATATTAGTCCCAGTTGTGAAAGAACAAACTGATCAAAAGGGGGACAAAAAATAAGTGGGAAAACCGCATGGGTCCGATTCTAAGCCCATCGGGCCTTCATCCGAACGTGGGCAGCATTTTCCTTTGGGAGTCCGTTGTGTTGTCTCGGCCCATCGTGTCGCTGAGAAGAATGAGACGTTTGGGGTTAATGATCCCACTGCGTGGCCGAGATTGGGTGCCACGTTTCTGGTTCTGCTTATTTCTCTGCGTCAGTCAAGTCTTTCCAAGTGTTTCTGAAACCCGCCTGGGCATCGTTCCTTATTGCACAACAGTGTTCCATCATGTTCGTATACCACGGCTCGTTCATTCCTTCCCCTTCAGCAAATAGCCTGCTCTGATGTTTTTGTGCTTCCGGGCCCTTCCCCGTTTTCGTGATGCCAGATGCAGACCTGGCAGTGTGGCTGGTTCCTGGGGTGTGTATGTTCAGTTGCTTTTTAAGCAGAGTTCCAAATTGCTCTCCAGAATGGCTGTATCAGTTCACAACTCCAGCTGTGCCATTGCGCCCCAGTTTTCCCACATCCTCTCCAACATATCTCACTTTCCTTTTTTGTCACACTGGCCAATCTGCTAGGCATTAAAGGGGCACCTCAGTGTTGTTTTAATTTGGATTTCTCTGTTCAAGATTTAAAGCTTTTCTTCATATGCTTATAGATTTTTTTCATCTGAAAACCACCTTTTGCTATTCTTTAACCATTTGACCAAATGGGAAATGGTCTTTATTCTTATAAAATTAAGTATTCTCTATATTCTAGAGAATTGAGTCCTTTATCAAAGATCTTTGCTATAAAGATGGTTTCCCATCTTTCTGCTTTCCTTCCAATCTTGGTTATATTGCTTTTGTTTGTGCAAAAGTTTTTAAATGTATATCAGAATTATCAATTTTGCATTTTGTAATGCTCTTTATCTCTTGTTTGATCATCACTTTTTCCCCTTCCCATAGATCTGACAGGTATACTATTCTTTGCTCTTCTAATTTGCTCATGATGTCCCCCTTTTATATCTAAATCATTTTGATTTTTTGAATTTATCTTGGTACATGGTGTGAGATGTTAGTCTATACCTAATTTATGTCCTATTATCTTTCAGTTTTTCCAGCAGTTTTTGTCAGATAGTTCCTACCCCCAAAGCTGGGATCAAATATTAGTTTTCTTTTGTCATTAACTAATGTGTTTTGTGTTTCAAGTCCATTGAGCCACCATTCTAGCCAGTACCAGATAATTTTGATTACTCCTTTGATATAATTTGAAATCTAGTATTGCTAGTCCACTTTCTAGTGTATTTTTTTTCATTAATTCTCTTGATATTTTTGACCTTTTTTTCCTTCCATATCAGTTTTGTTATTTTTTTCCTAGCTCTGTCAGATTTTTTTGGTAATTCGATTGATGTGGCACTGAATAAGTAGTATATGAGGGTAGACAGAATTGTGATTTTTTTTTTTTTTATATTGGCTCAGCATAGCTATGAGCAAACTGATATTTTCCAATGGTTTAGATCTGACATTATTTGTGTGAAGAGTGTTTTGTAATTATGTCCACATAGTTCCTAGGTTTGTCTTGGTCAGGTAGGCTCCCAAGTATTTTATATTTTTTACAATTATTTTAAATGAAATATCTTTCTTGCCGCTGATAATTTTCATAAGTTTCTCATATCCTGCAACTTTCCTAAAGTTATTAATTTTAAGTAATTTTTAGTTGATTCTTTAAGACTCTTAAAGTATACCATCACATCAAATGCAAATAGTGATAGTTGTTTCTTCATTGCCTATTCTAATTCAAAGATACAAATAAGATACAAACACCTTTGTATCTTATTTGTAAGATACAAATGCCTTTGTATCTAATAAGATAATAGGGATACAAATTAACATATCCCTATTACAAATAATGTTTACTAATGATTTTATGTAGAGATAGCTTATCATTTTAAGGAATGCTCACTCTATTCCTATGTTCTCTAGTGTTTTTAATAGGAATGGATCCTGTATTTTGTTAAGCTTTTTCAACATCTGTTGAGATAATCATATGATGTCTGTTGGTTTTCTTATTGATATGGTCAATTATGTTAGTTTTCCTAATATTGAACCAACTTTGCATTCTTGGTATAAATCCCATTTAATCATAGTGTACAATCCTTGTGGTATGCCCTTGCTAGTATTTTATTCAGAACTTTTGCATTAATATTCATTATGGAAATTGGTCTATAATTTTTGTTCTCTGTTTTAGCTCTTCCTGATTTAAATATCACTATCATACCTGTGTCATAATTTGGTAGAGGTTCTTCTTTGCTTATTTTTCCAAATAATTTATATAGTACTAGAATTGTTTTTTGAATTTTGGTAGAATTCATTTGTGAACTCATCTGACCCTGAGGATTTTTTCATAGAGAGTTTGTTAATGGCTTATTCAATTTATTTTTCTAAGATAGGGTATTTAGGCATTCTGTTTCCTGATCTGCTTATCTACTTCTTATAAATATTCATCAGTTTTACTCAGATTGCCAAGATTTAATGGACTACAATTGGGCAAAATGCTTCCTAATGATTTTAGTTTTTTCTTCATTGGTGGTGATTTCACCATTTTGATTTTTTGATACTAAAAAAAAAAAAAATTGGTTTTCTTTCTTTTTAAAGTCAAATTAACTAGTGGTTTATCTAGTCTTATTTTTTATTTTTTTTCCCAAAAAATTAACTCCTAGGCTTATATATTGATTCAGTAGTTTTTGCTGTTTTACTTTCAGTCTTATTTTGGTTTTCAGGACTTCCAATTTGCAGTTCAATTGAGGATTTAAAATTTTTTCCCAAGTTTTTTTAGTTGCATATCTAATTCATAGATCTGAGGTTTTTTTTTTTTTTCCATTTTGTGGATATAAGAATTTAGAAAAATAAAATTCCCCTTAAGTACCTCTTTGGCAGCATTCCATAAGTTTTGGTATGTTGTTTTATTGTTGGCATTCTTTTTAATGAAATTATTCTATGCTTTGTTCTTTGATCCACTGATTCGTTAGGATTATATTATTTCTAATTAATTTTTAACATATCATTCCACTGCCCTTTGTTGAATGTAATTTTTATTGCATTATGATCTGAAATTCTGCCTTTTTACATTTGATTTTGAGGGTTTTATGCCATTTTATATGGTCTGTTTTGTATAGGTGCCATGTACTGCTGAGAAAAAGGTATTTCTTTATGTTCCCATTCAATTTTTTCCAAAGGCCTGTCATATTTAATTTTTCTAATATTATACATATCTCCTTGGCTGCTTTTTTTTTTTTTTTTTTTACTTTTAGGTTGAATCTATTGGATTCTGAGAGGGAGCAATTGAGGTCCTCTACTAATATAGTTTTGCTGTTATTTCTTCTTATAATTCATTTAACTTCTTTAAAAATTTGGATGCTTTGGATGCTATGCCATTTGGTGCATATTTTACTTTTTTGTCTATGGTACCTTTTAGCAAGGTTCCTTATCTGTTTTAGTTAGGTCTATTTTTACTTTTGCTTTGTCTAAGATCAGGATTGCTGCCCCTGCTTTTTTTTTTTTTTTTTTTTTTTTAATTTCAGCTAAAGCATAACAGATTCGGTTCTAGCCCCCTTACTTTTACTCTGTGTGTGTCTTTCTGATTCAGATGTGTTTTTTGTAAACAAAATATTATGAGATTCTGGTTTTTAATCCACTCTTTCTATTCATGTTTTATGCAAGAGTTCATTCCATTCACATTTATGATTATGATTACTACCTATGTATTTCCCTCCATTCTATTTTTCCTCCAGGTTGTCCTCTTTTCTGCTTCCATCCTTTCCTTCCTTCCCAGGGTTTGGCTTCTGGTACCATCTCCCCTAATCTGCCCTTCCTTCTATTCCTTCCCCTATTTCCCTGTTGGATAGATAGATTTCTGTACTCGATTGTGTTTACTATTCCTTCCCTCTTTGAGCCAATACAGAAGAGAAGAAGAGTTAAGTGATGTTCATTGCCCACCCTTCCACTCTCCCCTCTGTTCTAATAGGTCTTTTTTTTGCTTCTTTGTGTGAATAATTTATATCATTCTAGCTCTCCCTTCCTTCTGCCATTTTCTCATCACCTAGCATGTTATTCCCCAAATTCACTTGAGAGCCCTACCTTCTGTCTTGTGTGTATTCCTTCTAGCTATACTATTAGTGATACAAGTATTAAGAGTTACAAGTATCATTTTTCTCATGTAGGGATGTAACATTTTAGTTAGATTGAATCCCTTATGTTTTCTTTTCTTTTTCTTTTTTTCCCCCTTTACCTGTTTATGCTGCTCTTGGGTCTTGATATTGGAGAACATATTTTTCATCTTAGGAAAGCTTGAAATCCTTCTCTTTCATTGAACAACTGTTTTTTCTTTTGAAATATTATGCTTAATTTCACAAGTAGGCAATCTTTGGTTGTAGTACTAGTTCATTCAGCTTCTAGATATGTTCCATGACTTCTGATCCTTTCATGTTGCTGCTGCCAGGTCCTGTATAATGTTGATTGAGGCTCCCTGATATTTGAATTGTTTCTTTTTGGCCACTTGTGGTTTTTTTTCCTTGATATGATAGTTCTGAAATTTGGCTCATATCCTTTAGAGTTTTTATTTGGAGATTTCTTTCCTGAGGTGATCAGTGGAGTCTTTCAATACCTGTTTTGTCCTCAGGTTCCAGGACATCAGGACAGTTTTCCTTAATGATTTCTTGGATGATGCTGTCCATGTCCTCCTTTTGATTATGGCCTTCAGATAATCTTATGATTCTTATTATGTCTCTCCTAGATCTATTTTCCAGGGCGATTTTTTTTCCCCATAGGGTATTACATTTTCTTCCATTTTAATCATTCTTTTAATTTTTTGATTGATTCTTGATGTCTCATGGAGGCATTAATTTCCATTTGCTCAATTTTAGCTTGTAAGGTGGTATTTTCCTCAATTAACTTTCATACTTTCTTTTTCATTTGGCCATTTGTACTCTTTAAGCAGTTGTTTTCCTCAGTGGATTTTTTTTGTATCTCCTTTTCTGTTTGGTCAGTTCAACTTTTAAAGTACTTTTCCAAGTTCT
The DNA here is from genome assembly GCF_048593235.1 of Sminthopsis crassicaudata. Taxonomy (NCBI): domain Eukaryota; kingdom Metazoa; phylum Chordata; class Mammalia; order Dasyuromorphia; family Dasyuridae; genus Sminthopsis; species Sminthopsis crassicaudata. The sequence continues at coordinate 253,476,205 of NC_133622.1, forward strand.
TCACTCTTTTTTTCATCATTCTCTTACCTTACTCTCATTTTTTCCCCCAGTTTTTCTTCTGCATCTCTTATATCATCTTTGAGCTTCTTTTTGGGCTCTTCCATGAGTTCTTTCTGGACTCGAGATCCTTCTTGTTTTTCTTTGGGGTTTTGCCCATAAATGTTTTGACATTGTTGTCCTGAGTTTGTGTCTTGGTCTTCCCTGTCATCGTAATTATGTTCTATGATCAGATCCCCCCCTTTTTTTTCTTCTTTAACTCTTTTTCTTTTCTCTGTCTCTTTCTGTCTCTGTTTCTCTGTCTCTGTCTCTCTCCTTCCCTCCCTCCCTCTTCCTTCTTTCCTTTCTTTTAAATGTGAGTTTTTGTTTCCCTGGGGCTATACTGAGGCATGTGCCAGTCTAGCCACTGGTGGATGCCGGTTTGGCCGAGGCTGGAGCACATGGAGGCTCCCCTAGTTTTCCCAAGGCACTGGGTGGGGGGCCTGCTGCACCTCCTGGGGCCCGGGTGAGAAGACCTTCCTGTGGATCCTCCAGGCTTCCTGGGCTAAAAGGTTGCCTCCTCTCCTCCTGGCTGCTGCCCCAGAGCTCTTGGGGCCTAGTCTGTGGCTCCTCAGAGGTGGGCCCAGGAGGGTCATGGCTTCGCTACTTGCTTGGCCATCTGGGCTCGCTGCGGGTGTTTAACAGAGCTTTGGCTCCTCTCCAAGGATTTTGAGTTTCACCATTTTCCTGATCCTGTCTCTGGCCTTCATCGAGATCCCTTCTTCCCTCACGGTCACCTCAGATGTCCGCTACCGCCAGATCCCCTGGGAGCCTCCGTGCGGCCTGACCGAGAGCATCGAGGCCCTCTGCTTCCTGGTCTTCATAGCAGACGTGTCCATGAAGGTGAGCCTGGGGCAGGGGCCTGCCCCAGAGGTGCCCCCTCTGCTGCCCTAGCCCAGGGGCTTGAAATCATTGGGGCAACCCTTGTGTTTGTGCTTTTAAAACAGGCTTCTTGAGATCTTTCGTTATGAAGGTACTTTGCCTCCATCTTACTCCCTCCCGCCTGGTTTTGGTAACAGAGAAGGAAAAAGAGAAAAACTGACATGATAGCCTTTTTTTTTTTTGGTTTTGCTTTATTATATCTTGATTTCACATAAAGTCATTAGTTCCATTTTCTCATTATAATTTTTAAAATTAAAGTTACTTATTTTCAAAAACTTTTCATCATAGATACTTTTCATCATTCACCTTTGCAAAACCTTGTGTTCTATTTTTTCCTTCTCATCCCATCCCCTAGATGGCAAGTAATCCAATATGCTAAATATGTGCAAGTCTTCTATATAATATTTTCATAATTATCATGATGTACAAGAAAAGTCAGATCAAAAGCAGGAAAAAAATGAGAATTAAAACAAAATGCAAGCAAAGAAAAATAAAAAAGGTGAAGGTACTATGCTGTAATCCACATTCTATCCCCACTCTCTCTGGCTCTAGATGGCTCTAGGATAGACCATTGGGACTGTTCTGAATCACCTTGCTGTTGAAAAGACCCACATATGACAGAACTGATTTATATTATATATTATATTATGCATATATATAATACAATAATATTCCATAATATTCTTGTACCATAACTTATTTAGTCATTCTGCAGCTGATGGGAATCCATGCACTTTCCAGTTCCTTGCCGCTACAAAAAAGGGCTGCTACAAACATTTTTGCATATGTGGGTACTTTTCCCTTTTTAAATGATTTTTTTGGGGATATAAGCCATTGCTGGATCAAAAGGTATGCACAATTTGATAGCCCATTGAGCATAATTCCAAATTACTCTTCAGAATGGTTGGATCAATTCACAGTTCAAACACTGAGAAATACAAATTCAGACAACTCTGAAGTACCACGGTACACCTTTCAGATTGGATAGCCTTGTCTTGACAGTGTATCTACTGTTGTATACCTGCAGTTCCCCACCTCTGCAAAGAAGAGATTCAATCTCTTTCCCTTTCCATCTATTTTCTCTGTCTCTTTCTCTCTTTTCTCTCCCTTTCTCTTTTCCTTTTTCTTTTCCTCTCTTCCTCTTTTCCTCTCTCCCTCTCCCCATTCCTTTTTCTCTCTTCCTATCTTTTCTGTGTCCCTCTGTTCCTCTCTTTATCTCCCTTTTATTCTCTCCCTCTCCCTGTTCCTTTTTCTTCCTGTCTTTTCTCTATCCCTCTGTCCTTCTCTCTCTCTCCTTCTCTTTCCCCCGTTCCTTTTTCTTTTCCTTTCTCTTTCCCTCCGTCTCTTCCTTTTTCTTTCCCTTTCTTCCTTCCTCTCTCCCTTCCTTTGCTTTTTCTCTCTTTCTATCTTTTCTGTGTCCCTCTCTTCCTCTCCCTCCCTTTTTTCTCTCCCTCTGTTTCTTGTTCTTTCCCCCTCTTCCTTTCTCTTTCTCTCCCTCTCTCTGTTCTTTTGTCTTTCCCTATCTTCTTTTCCTCTCCCTTCTTCCCATTCTCAGCCCTTTCCCTCTCCTCCCCTGTCTCTTCCCCTCCTTCTGCTTTTCCTGTGACTGGGTCCCACTACACTCATCTGTAATCTGGAATGTGAGCCCTGTCCCCGGGCCTCCCCTGCTGCCTCCTGGGCTGGAGAAAAGTCCAGCTTTCCCTGGAGGTGTCGAGGCCGGCTCAGGACGTGCCTTGGTCTTCTAGAGCTACCTGATTGGCTGGAAAGAATTTCTGAAAAACCCGTGGCTGCTGGCTTACATTGTGGTCCTGGTGGTGTCCGTGGCTGACTGGACCGTGTCCTTGAGCTTCGCCTGTCGGGAGGTGAGGAGGTCGGGGCGGAAGAGAAGGCCAGGGATAGAAGAGGAGGCTGGCCACAGGAGAGGAGGCCGGGGACGGGAGAGGAGGCTGGCTGGCCCTTTAGGATGTTGCTTCCTTCTGTAACTTCCACCCACCACAGCCCCAGGCAGGTCCCACGCTGTCTCTGCCTGTGCCCGAGAGGCTTCGGGACCCACGACCTTCTGTCTTTCAGACGCTGCGAATCCGCCGGGCCCTGCGGCCCTTCTTCCTCCTCCAGAACTCTTCCATGATGAAGAAGACCCTGAAATGCATCAAACGGACGCTGCCTGAGATGGCCAGGTCTGTGGGTGGGAGTGGGAGTGGAGGCTGTGGACACCCCTCTGATTGCCTCAGTTTGTCCACCTGTAAAATGGGGACCAGAGTAACTCTACCTCCCAGGGTGGCCAGGAGGCCCAAATGAGGTCACCCTGATAGAGCACATTGCGACCCTGGGAGCGACGTAAAATCGACAACTCCTAGTTTGTATCTGGGTTCGAGGATGGGGGTGGGAGCATCTTCTGTGCTTGGAAGTCATGGGGACCCAGATATCCAGAGGGGGGTGTCCCGAGGGAATACCCCCCTCCCCAGGGAGTGGGCCCTCACCCGTGCAGAGCGCCGGGGACCTCGGTCTCTCCTTGGCCTTGTCTGGGAGGCCTCCTGGGAGGCTGCTGGTGCCGGGATGCTGCCTGAGGGTCTGGCTTCAGGCCCCTCGGGACAAAGGTTCCCCTGGCCAGGCCGCTCCCCCCCCAGCTGACACGTGTCCCCCGGGCTCTCCCTGACAGTGTGGCGCTGCTGCTGGTCGTGCACCTGTGCCTCTTCACCATGCTGGGGATGCTGCTGTTTATGCGAGAAAAGGTAAGGGGGAAGGATCCTGACTGGGCCCCTGGGGGGAGACCCAGCCCAGAGGGGGCGGGAACCCACCATCCAGGGCGTGGCAAGTCAGCCAGCATTTACGGAGCGCCTACTGTGTGCCAAGAGTGGAGATTAAAAGGAAGGCAAACGCCAGTCCCTGAAGAAGCTCCTGGTCTGAAGGAGGAGGGGCCCTCCTAGAGACAGGATCCGGGGGGGGATCGCTGGGGGGAGGTCCGAGATTTTGGGGAGTCAGGGTGGAATTTGGGGTCTTGGGTCTGGGGTTCTGTGTCCATCTGACCGGGGAAGCCTGGCTGCTCTTCCAGGTTCTTGGAGCGCGGGAGTGAGTGTGAGTGTGTGGCCGCAGGGGGATGACGGTTTTTGGCCAGAGAGGCTGGCAGACGGGGATCGGGGGACCTAGGACTGGGCTGTCTGGCCTCCCCTCTCTTACAAAGGGGGAAACTGAGGCACAGCAGGTCCTGTGTCTCCCACATGCAGGGAGCAGGGCCTCTTTCCCTGGTAGACACAGCTGGGCTCCTCAGCCTCTCGGGCCTTCACTTCCACCAGTGTTTCCTCAGCCCTGGTGTTGGGGGGGGGGCCTGGGCTTTGCACAATCTTAGGGACCCTCAAATTTGTCTCATCCTTGTGGCGGAACTCCCCCCACCCCTGCTCACCCGCCCAGGTGGCTAGAGCTGCCCTCTCACCCCCCACTTCTCTGGGCCAGAGGGGCCGCCCCTGCTCACCTGTCCGGCCACCTAACGCCCCCTTTGGCCCCTCCAGGATGAGCAGAAGGACCAGGAGCGGCGGCTGTATTTCCGGAACCTTCCCGAGTCCCTGACTTCCCTCCTGGTGCTCCTGACCACGGCCAACAACCCTGATGGTGAGTCAGGTGCCCGCTGGCAGAGGCCTCGCTGGGAGGGGGCTCGCGGGAGGGGGCTCGCGGGAGGGGGCTCGCTGGCAGGGGTCTCGCGGGAGGGGGCTCGCGGGAGGGGGCTCGCTGGCAGGGGTCTCGCGGGAGGGGGCTCGCGGGAGGGGGCTCGCTGGCAGGGGTCTCGCGGGAGGGGGCTCGCGGGAGGGGGCTCGCTGGCAGGGGGCTCGCGGGAGGGGGCTCGCTGGGAGGGGGCTCATGGAGGGGGCTCGCTGGGAGGGGGCTCGCTGGGAGGGGGCTCGCGGGAGGGGGCTCATGGAGGGGGCTCGCTGGGAGGGGGCTCGCGGGAGGGGGCTCGCGGGAGGGGGCTCGCTGGGAGGGGGCTCACGGGAGGGGGCTCCGGCCCTTCCCGGGTTTCCTCCCTGGGGGCTCTGGGAATCTCAGAGCTCTAGGACCCTCAGCAAGGCCCCCTTCCCCCCATCCCCTCCAAGGACTGACAGGGGGCCGGCCAGAGCTTATTTTATCCAAAGCCGGCCTCTAGCTTCTCTCCTGTCACGCCCCCTCCCGCCCCCCCCAATACCCCCTAATCTGGAACCTCTGGGGGCTTTGGGGTATTTGGGGTTGGTTCTAATTGGCTCCCCCCCCCCCAGTGATGATTCCCGCCTACTCCAAGCACCGCGCCTACTCCATCTTCTTCATCGTCTTCACCGTGATAGGTGAGTGAGGTCGGGGGCTGCAGGGGCGGCCCCTCCGGGCCGGGCGCCCACCTGGGACATCGCCCCATCTCCCCCTCCAGCTCACCTCCCCTTCACCATAATGGGATGGACTGTGCCCCCCCCAGGTCCTTCCTCACCCCCCTTGGCCACCCCCCATCCCCCGCCTCCAGCTGACCCTCGGCACCCCCTTCCTCCCCGCAGGAAGCCTGTTTCTCATGAACTTACTGACCGCCATCATCTACAACCAGTTCAGGGGCTACCTCATGGTGAGTCGGGGCGGGGCGGCCCCAAGCTCCCTCCTGCCCGAGGGTCCCTGATCCCAGGCTGACTTAGGGGGAAACCGAGGCCGGAGGGCGCGTCCCGGGCTGGCTTGGGCTGGGTCCTTTCTGGGGGTGGAGGGGCCCGAACCTGGGACTCCGTTGGGTGGGATTCCCAGTGCGGGGCCGGACACGGTCACTTCTCCCTGGCAGGAAGCCATCCAGTCCTCGCTCTTTAGGAGGCGATTGGGGATCAGAGCCGCCTTCCAAGTCCTGTGCTCCCTGGAGGGGGCGGAAATCCACCCCCTGGTGTGAGTGCGGGCAGCGCCGGCGCTCCTGGGGGGAGAGCAGGCCCCCATCGCGACCCCGGCTTGCGTGGCTCCTCCCCTTTGGGTTGGACTCCTGAGATTTCCAGTCCTGGCGGGGGGGGAGGGGAAAGGGGGGCTTCTGCTCCCGTGGGGGGAGTCCCATGTGCTGAGAGCCGGCCTGGGAGATCCTTCCCCTGACCCGGCCTTGGGCCTTTCTGTGTCCTGCCCGGCCGCCGCCTTTGGCAGCCTGGTGCCTTCTGGGAATAACGCACTGAAATGCCTCTTGGGTTTGGCCGCAGTTCCAGGATCCATGGGGGAGCCCACCCTCCCCCAGCCCTGGAGAATGGGGCCTTGGGGCCAGGCCCTGGGGAAAAGGGGGGCTGGCTGCTGGGGACCGGGGGGCAGGAGTCCTTTCGCTGGGGTTCGGAAAGGGTCACCCTGCTCCGGTGTGACTCTGGGGAAGCGCGGAGCAGGGGCGGACTTGTCGGACTGGGAGCTCTGCTGTAGTGGCCCGGGCTGCTCAGGAGGCAGTGAGCTCCCCATCCTGGGCGGGCTCTCCGGGCAGGATGCCCACTCCGCGGGATGGCGCATCCTGGCTTCGGGTGCCCGAGGGTGGGCCCAGGCCAGCTTGGGCACAGGCCCTGTCCTCGCTCTCCTCACAGAGTCGGTGTTAAGCCGGAAACGTTCCTCCAGATGATACAGAAAGTGAACATGAACCTTTACCACAAGGAAGCCATCATCCAGGTGAGTGGGCACCCGGCCCCACCCATGCCGGGCTCTGGGGGGCGCCAGCCCTGTCTCTGCCCCCAGTTAGCCGCAGCTTCCCGGGGAGCCGCAGAGAGCATCGTGGTCCGGCGTGGAGCCCCCGGGGAGAAGTCTCGGGGGCCGGTCACCCCGGGCCACTCGGGAACCTCCACGAGCTGCCACGGCGTCATCCTCCCCACTGAGGAGAAGCCGGCCCCTCCCGGCTTGCTGAGCCCACTCACGACGCCCGCTGGCGGCTGGTGCTCCAGGCTCCTCCTCACCCAGCCCCCCCCCCCGCCCGCCCTCGGGAGCAGCCCGGGCTCTTCAGAGGTTCCCCAAGACTCCCTCCCTCCGCAGGCCGTCGGGCCCCACGCGGGGGGGTTGCTGTCGGCCGACCAGTTCCAGGGCGTCTTCAATGAGCTGGACAAAGACGCGGTTAAGGAGGTGGGTCCCCGGGGGCCCTGAGGCGGTGGTCCTGGGGGGCTCTCACGTCAGGGTCTGAGTCCGCTCCGGCCCGGACAGGTGCAAGCCCGAGCGCCTCAAGCCCACGGCGGGCTCCCCGGCTCCCCGTGCTCCTGTCCTGGCTGACTCGGTGCCATGGTTCTGCTCTGCGACCCTCAGGACTCGGGCTCCCTTCTTGTGCGAGAAGCGGCCGAGGGAGCTTTCTTTGAAGAAGCGTCCGAGGATGGGGGGGGCGTGTCTGGGCGTGACCCTGGGGGGGCCCCCCACAGTGCCGGGGCTTGCTCTGTTTGGCCTTAAATTTTCTGCTTTGCCCTCGTGGCGCCTCTTTGCCGCGGCGGAGAGCGGCTCCTTCCCATTGGGGAATCATGCACACCGGCCGGGAGGCCGCCCCGCGCTCTGCCGCAGACTCCGCCCTGTGCATCTGTTCTTGCTCTTCCCAGCATCCTCCTCGGCCCGAGTACCACTCCTCCGTGCTGCGGCGTGCGCAGTCTGTCTTCGGCCATCGCTACTTTGACTACTTGGGGAACTTAGTGGCCTTCGGGAACATCGTGTCCATCTGTGTGAGCATCGGGCGTGGGGGTGGCCGCCATCTTGCTCCTCCCATCTGGCTGCTTGTGGTCTTGTCTCTCCCGGGACGGTCCGGGGCTGGGGATTGTGGCCTTTCTGCGCCTGTGATTGACGGCCCCGGGTGACGCGCTCTCCTCCGTCCTCCCTAGATGTTCCTGGTGATCGACGCGGACAAGCTGCCCAGCGAGCGCGACGACTTCATTCTGGGGGTGAGCTTTGGGGCGCCCCCTGCTGTTTCTGTGCCTTCCGCCTGGCGTCTGGCCCTTCCTCCCTTCCCGGGAGGTGCTCGACACGTGTGTGGGGCTCCCCGGACCCCTCTTGTGTTCTGGGGCCTGGAGCTTCGTGAGCGGCGGGGCTGGACAGAGACGCACGTCCCGATGCCCTTCTCTGTCTCTTAACCGCACGCTCGGTCGCCTCAGCCTCTCGAGGGCTGCGAGACCATCTCTAACGGTGATCTGGTGACCCCCGGACCAGCAAATGAGGGCAAACCCGCCGGCGGGCCGGGGCCAACTTCAGGGTGTCCGTCTTTAAAAGCTGGCAGCCCCCCAGTCTGTATCACCAACTCCCCTTCTGCTCCTGGCCCTTGAGGGCCCCCTGCCTGTGGCTCCCCTCTCTGGGCTCCCCTGCCTGCCATTCCCTCTGTCTGGGCCCCCGCCTCTGGCCCCCCTGACTGGGGGGTCCCCATTTTGTGCCCCAGGTCCTGAACTGCTTCTTCATTCTTTACTACGTGCTGGAGATGCTGCTCAAGGTGTTCGCCCTGGGCCCGAGAGGCTACGGCTCCTTCTTCAGCAACGTCTTTGACGGGGTTCTCACCGTGATCCTGCTGGTAACGGTCACCGGTGGTGGGGAGGGGGGGCAGGCGCCTCTGACTGTATCCCAAGGTCACTGGGGGGGAGGTGCCTCCACTGCCCCGACCGCCTGGGGCTCTGCGCCCCCGCCCCCTGTCCTTACTGCCCCCTCCCCCGGCCTCCCACATGGGGGAGCCTGCCAGAGGCAGAAGCCTTCCTTGGCGGCCTTTTTGGGGCCGCTGATTGGGCGCGGCGAAGTTTTCTCCCCGCAGTCCTGGCGTTATTGGAGCAAGGTCTTCCTTCTCTCTTGTAATTAAAGGTCCTGGAGATCTCCACTCTGGCCGTGTACGGCTTTCCTCATCCGGGCTGGTAGGTGACCGCGGTGGGATGGCACTGGACTGGCGGAGGGCGCGGGTGGGTCAGGCTGGCGCCCTGCTGAAATGGGGGGTCCTGGGCTCGGGAGCCGGGCCCCTCCCTGCCGTCCGGCCGGCCCTGGCTTTGCCTCGGTGGGCTGGGTGGCTCCCCGCCGGCTGCCGGGGCCACTCGTGTCCCACCTCTGAGGACATGAAGCCCCGAGGCCGGAGAGTGTGGATGACCCACACTGAGGGCCACCAGGCTCCTCTCGGGCTGGGCGGGGACCTCTGGCACCCCAAGCCCTCCGGAGCTCAGATTCTGGCTAACATCAGGCTTGGGCGGCTTTGCGTGGGGGTCAGGGAGCCGAGGGCAGGGGCATGGTTGGCGCTGTGGGCCCAGCGGGTCTCGGCTTTGTGCCCAAGCCTCCTCGTACCCGGCACGGCTCTGCCCCGCCTCTCCCCGAGCGCCTCCCGGGCCTCAGCCCCTCCCTCCGTGTCTCCCAGGAAGCCGGAGGTGCTGGGCCTCCTGTCTCTGTGGGACATGGCCAGGCTGGTCAACATGTTCATCGTGTTTCGGTTCTTGAGGATCATCCCCAACATGAAGGTCAGCGGCTGGGCAGGGGCGTGGGTGGTGGGCTGGCATTTCTGCCCTAGATAGCGCTGAGAGCCCTGTCCCGGGCTGGGTACACTAATGGTGGCACCCTGAGAGCCCCGTCCCGGGCTGGTACACTAATGGTGGCACCCTGAGAGCCCCGTCCCGGGCTGGTACACTAATGGCGGCACCCGGAGGAACGCAGACTCCCGAACTTGGGCTGACTCCAGAAGTGGATCCTGAAGGCTCGAGGGAGCCCCCTCCAGTAGCCAGCCCCGGCTTCTTGAGGGAACCGTTGTCCAGGAGGGAGCACCCTGGGGCGTTCCCATCATCAGCTCCTCTTGTTTTAAATGGCTTCCATTTTCCCAGCTCACCCCCCCCCCCCCCCAGGCTTTCCTTGTGACAGTCAGGAAAGGCCGGAAGTCGGCCTGGGGACCCGGGAGGGGCTCACGCGTCCCCTGGTGGTGCAGGGTGGGGGCTGCTGAGCACAGGGGCCGGCGCCCAGGGGCACCGCAGGCCAGAGGAGGCAGGGAAAGGGACTCGCTCTGTTTTTCAGCTGATGTCCTTGGTGGCCGGGACGCTCCTGGATCTGGTCAAAAATATGAGAGCCTTTGCGGGGATCCTGGTGGTAAGTCGGGTCCTTCCGGTGCCCCCGGTCTGGCCCCTCGGCCCCCGGGGAGGCCGCCGAGGCCGGGGCCCGACGGCGGGGGGTTGTTCCAAAGCCCGGGCGGAGACCGGATCAGCTCCAGGGAGGCCGCAGGGCAGGCAGCAGCTGACCGGGCAAGGGCCTGCCCTCCTCCAGCCTGCTCCTCCGGCCTCCCCCTTCCATGAAACCCCTTCTGGCCGTTTGGGGGACGTGGAGACCGTCTTTAACGGGCCGTCTGCCAGCATCATGGGCTCACCCGTCCGGCCGAGAAGGGACCTCAGAGCCCTCAGGGCAACTTTGCCTCTTACGGAGGAGGAAACTGAGGCCCGCCAGGCCTTAAGTTGCACCCAGTAAATCCTTTCCCCCAGACACCCCCAGCGATGGAGCCGTCCCTCCACTGATGAAACAAGGGCTCCTGGTTGTATTGCGGTGGGGGGCCCTGAAGGGGCGGCCAGGTCCAGGGACGCTGGTGACTGGTCCCTACTTTGTCGCCACCTAGTGGCTATTGGCTGAAAGGCTCACCCAGGAGCAGCAGGGTTCCCTTTCTGCTCCAGGTTCTGAGCCACAAAGGAACCTTTGCGGGGTTCCCCAGGCTCTCCCTTGCTCCTTTTCCGAGCCTTTGGTGGAAAATTCCCCAGCCTTGGTCCCAGTCAGGGCCCGGCAGCCTTCCCCACATCTGTCCCCGGCCCTCGCGTCTCTGATCATGTGGAATTCTGGGGAAGAAGAAAGTCCGCGGGCCAGAAAAGTCCCCCACTCAAGGACTGCCCTGGCCTTGAGCCCTCGATATTCGGGTGGCCGCGCCTCTGGGCCTCAGTTTCCCTCTCTGTAAAACGTCAGGGTGGGTGACCTCGGTCCCTTTCCGCTCTCCCATCCGCTGCCCTCCGGAAAGTGGGTCAGGGCTGGCCAAACGCCCCCCTGGCTTTTTCCCTTCCAGGTGGTCTACTACGGCTTCGCCATCGTCGGGATCGGCCTGTTCCAAGGCGCTCTTGGGAACCCTCCCGGAAACCACAGGTTGGCCTGGCTTGGGGTGGTGAGGAGGGGATTTGGGGCCCGCTCCGGCCCTTGCCCTGCCCTGGTGCTGACTCGCGGTGACCCTCTCCCTCGTGGCCCTCCTGGCGCTCTAGGCCCGGCCCCCCGCGGCGACCCCTGGCAGCATTTCTGGGGTCTGAGGCCCTCGGCCTCCTCCTTTGGCCTCCATCCCTCCTGCGCTGGCCCTGCGGGCCCGGGGACGTCCCTGGCAGCGAGAGGCATTTATTGGGTCGCCCCCAGCTCGTGACGTGGCACCCGTCGGTGTGAACCGGATGTAGGCGCTGCCTTGAGCGGCGACGGGGCCCCGGCCTGGGGAGCTGGTACTCCTCCCGTGTGCTTTTTGTCCCGGTCCCTCAGTCAGTGAACACACTTATTAAGTGCTTCCTGTATACGAAGGGCGCGCTGCTGGGCGCTGGGAGCACAAGGCAAGGCGTGACCCCGGCCCCACTGAGGTCACTGTCTGACGTCTGTACTCAAGCTCTTGCTGTGAAGCAGTGGCCGAGGTCCCTGGGAGGAGGAGACCGGTCTGAGGGCCTGAGGGCAGGCCCAGGAGCAAGGGGGAATCGCCCGAGAGGCTGGCGGAGGCGTGGCGTCGGGACGGGGCTCTGGGCCGAGGGGCTTCCAGGGGGTCTGGATCACGGCCTGCCTTCGTGGCTCCATCCCCCAGCACAGCGGCTTCTCAGCCCTGGAACGGCCACGTGTCTCACAGCAGCTCTGCTGCCACCGAGACGCTGTCATTGAGTGTTGTTCAGGTCCCCCGGGCTGGGGCGGGATTTAATCCGAGTCTTCCTGGCCCCTGGCGCTGCCCCCTGAGCCACAGCGCTCCCCGTCCGTTCTCTCATTGTGTTTCTGCAGCCTGGTCTACGCCAACAACACGGCGCCCTGTGGCACCTTCGAGCAGCTGGAGTACTGGCCCAATAACTTTGATGACTTCGCGGTGAGTCCCGCCTGGTTCTGCCCCTGCCCTGGCTCCCTCTCCCCCGCACGCGCTCCCCGTCTCACTGCCTCCGGCCGCCCTCTGTCTGTAGGCTGCCCTGGTGACGCTCTGGAACGTGATGGTCGTCAACAACTGGCAGGTCTTCCTGGACGCCTACTCGCGCTACTCCAGCCCGTAAGTGGGTGGGCCCCCTCCCCCGCCACTTTGAGCCCCCCCCCTGCCATTTCTCTGCCCTGCCACTCAGGACCCGAGCCTGGCAGCTTGGGAGTGATGTGGACAGGAGGGGTCCTGAGGAGGGGGCGTCAGAGTGGGTGGGAGGCCCTGGGGCTGGGGGGGACTGCTCAGGAGGACGAGCACCCGGAGGGCCGCCCCTGGGGGGGTTAGTTTAGTTCTGGGCTCTTGACCAGGGGGCAGAGCCCGGAGCAGTGAGGGGGAAGGGTGCAGCCCAGAAGGCTCTGGGTTAGCCCAGCTTGGGGTGGTGGGGATAGGATTTGGGGAGCCTCGGGGCTGTCCCATGGCGGGATGGAACTCCTTGGCAGGTAGTGAGCTCCCCGTCCCCGGAGGTCTTCAGGCAGGTCCCTTCTAGCCTTGAGCCTGCGTGTCTAGACTGGTGACGGAGCGGGCCGGGGGTCTCGGGGCGGGCCGGTGGGGGGCGGCTCTGGGGCCGGGGTCCCAGGAGGCTGTGGCCCCTTCCGCAGGTGGTCGAAGCTCTACTTCGTGGCCTGGTGGCTGGTGTCCTCCGTGATCTGGATGAACCTCTTCGTGGCTGTGATTCTGGAGGTAGGGGGGCGCCGGGCGCCCTGTCCCCCGGGGGTCCCAGCACGCCTTGGACCCTGTGTCCTTTGTCTGCCCGAGGCTGCCTCGAGGGCTCAGCTGCCTCTTCATGGAGGAGCGGCCAGAGGGGCCGGACGGGAGTCGGGCAGCAAAGGCGCGGCCGCTGGGCCGGAGCGAGAGGGATACGCAGATCCCGGGCTTCTACATGCGTGTGTGCCCCCACGGGTCCCTGCGCGTGTACGGGATCTCCCCGCCCCGGGGTGAGCCCGGGCCAGGAGCGGGGCTTAGGGTTACAGATGGCAGGGGAGAAGGACCTCAGTTTCCCCATCTGTAATGTGTGGGGGCTGGGCCCCTTCAAGTCCTCCCACAGAATTGTCAGCAGCCAAGAGGGGCAGGGGGAGGAGGAGCCAGAGGGGAGGAGGAGCCAAATGGAAGGAGGGGCCAGAAGGGAGGAGGAGCCAGAGGGGAAGGAGGGGCCAGATGGGAGGATGAGCCAGAGGGGAAGGAGCCAAACGGAAGGAGGGGCCAGAGGGGAGGAGGAGCCAAATGGAAGGAGGGGCCAGATGGGAGGATGAGCCAGAGGGGAAGGAGGGGTCAGGGGGAGGAGGAGCCAAATGGAAGGAGGGGCCAGAGGGGAGGAGGAGCCAGAGGGGAAGGAGGAGCCAAATGGAAGGAGGGGCCAGATGGGAGGAGGAGTCAAACGGAAGGAGGGGCCAGAGGGGAGGAGGAGCCAAATGGAAGGAGGGGCCAGAGGGGAGGAGGAGCCAGGGGGAAGGAGGAGCCAAATGGGAGGAGGAGCCAAACGGAAGGAGGGGCCAGAGGGGAGGAGGAGCCAGGGGGAAGGAGGGGCCAGATGGGAGGAGGAGCCAGAGGGGAAGGAGGGGCCAGACGGGAGGATGGAGCCAGGGGGAAGGAGGAGCCAGAGGGAGAGGAGGAGCCAGGGGAGGAGGAGCCAAATGGAAGGAGGGGCCAGATGGGAGGAGGAGCCAGAGAGGAAGGAGGGGCCAGACGGGAGGAGGGGCCAGACGGGAGGATGGAGCCAGGGGGAAGGAGGAGCCAGAGGGAGAGGAGGAGCCAAATGGAAGGAGGGGCCAGGGGGAAGGAGGAGCCAAATGGAAGGAGGGGCCAGATGGGAGGAGGAGCCAGAGGGGAAGGAGGGGCCAGAGGGAGAGGAGGAGCCAGGGGAGGAGGAGCCAAATGGAAGGAGGGGCCAGAAGGGAGGAGGAGCCAGAGGGGAAGGCCTTTGGCTCAGGCACAGACCTCCCCTCCCCTCCCACCCCAGAACTTCATTCACAAGTGGGACCGCCGAGGCCAGCAGCAGCCCGTCCCTGGGGCGTGCCAGGCTCCCTACCAGATGACGGTGGAGCTCATGTTCAGGTGAGCGGGGATGGGGCACCGGGGCCAGCCGCCCCCTGCTCCCGAAGGCCTCTGGTGGGGAGCACATGGGGGTCCCAGGGTCAAAGAAGGCCCTTTGGAGTGTTAGGGGGCGAGCCTGGGGGGCTCTAGCTCCCACCCCCTTTGGATCCAAGAGTGCGCAGGGAGGGGAAGCGGGAGTCGGCCTTCCTTTCCGCGCCCCTGGGATCAGTTGACATATAAAATGCCTACTCTGTGCCAGGCGGGCGCTGGGAGGGGGTTGGGCCGCCGGGTTCCAGGGTTGGCGGAAAGCCAGCTTCCTGCCCGAGGAGAGAAAGGGGGCGTGTCAGGGGGCTTGGCTTCCCGCGGCCAGAGGCGCTTCTCTGGGGGCCTCCGGGCTAATTCAGCAAACATTCACTAAAGTGCCTACTGTGTGCCAGGCCGGAGGGCCCAGACCTTGCGTCCCGCAGGCCCCAAGCCCGGCACACAGTAGGTGCTCGCTTGGTGAGGGCTGGGGGGGAGGGCTCCAGGGACCGCTGACCCTCTGCCCCTTCCCGCAGGGATGTCCTGGAGGAACCGACGGAAGAAGAGCTGGTGGAGAAGCTGACCCAGCATCCTCACCTCCACCTCTGCAGGTGACAGAGGGGCCCCTGCCCGCGGCCTCCCCAGGAGAGACGGCTCGGCCTCCGGTGTCGTCTGCGGGGCCCTCCCAGGAAGAGGGGGGACCGGGCCCCCGCCCTAGAGTTGTTTCCATCCCCCCACCCACTGGCGCCCGTCTGTGCGGAGGGAGGAGCGGCTGCCCCCGGGAGGACGGCTCCGGACACCTGCGGGAGGCCTCTCCCCTCCGCCCTCCCTGTCACTTTTCACCTAGCGAGTCCTTAGGAGCACGAGGGGGCGCAAGGGAGGGGCCTGAGACCCCGGTGGGGGCCGGAGCGGGGCGGTCTCCCACTGTGCCTTGGGAGGCTCTGGGGCCCTGGGCATTGCCCATGCAGAAGAACCAGCGTTATTTTTTAGCTTGAATGGCGTCGCTAGCCGGGCCGTGCCGCCTCTAATAGGCGTTAATCGAGGTCGGGTCTGTGGCAGGAGGAGATCGGATGTTCCGGTTCTGGGCGTGGCGCTGCAGGCCCCTCCCTGGTCTTCCCTGATCTCTTAGAAATAGCGCCAGGACTGGGGTAGCCCCTGATGGGGCGCCGCTGGGATGAGGGGCTGGGACGAGAACCGCCTCCCGGAGCCTGGGCGCCCCGCGGAACTGAGGAGAGGCGGTGCTTGCCGGGCCGCCCTGGGCGGGCTTCCTCCGCCGTCCTCCCCCCCCAGCGCACCTGTGCTCCTTCCTTCAGCACCGGGAGGGCCAGAGCCTTGGTCCCAGAGAAGGTGCAACCACTGTGTTCCACTGTATGCACCGTTCTGCACCCGCAGTCCCAAGAAGTGGATGATTTCAGTGCTTCTAGAGGCCTAGCGGCTTAGCTTCCCCCCCCCAACCCGAGAACCCGCCTTGTTTGGTGCCCCGGGGAGGGGGGAGGGGAGTCATCCTAGTCCCTTCGGATGGGGGTCGTTTTTCTGCAATGGGGGGCGCCCCCAACTGCGCCCTCAGGGACGGAGACGGGACCGGGATTTTTAAAAAAGATACAAAGAGTCATCAATCAATGCAAATAATCGCCCCCCTGGGCCCGGCTCCCGCCTAGAACCCGAGCTTGGACCGAGAACGTTTTGAATAAAGAGGAAAAACAATACAAAATGTCCATGAATCTGCTCCAAGTCGTCGCCCCGTTGTCTGTTCTGGCAGCGAGTGTGAGAGAGTGTGAGTGTGACAGACAGAGATGAGAGCGCGGGGGGGGGGGGGGGGGGGGGGGGGGGGGGCAAAGGGGCTCAGAAACCGCTCGGGAGCCGCGGGAGGCTAAAGGTCATGGGGGCGGTACCTGCCTGCAGGAGGCGGGCTTACTGAAGCCTGAAGGAAGCTGGGGAGGTCAGAGGTCAGAGCCCGGGGGTTGGCCGGACCACATGCCCGGAGGTGGGAGCGGAGGGGCTTCTTCCTGGGGCCACTGGACGAAGAGGGTGTTTTGGGGAAACTGAGGCAGGGGCAGGTTGGGGCGTGAGGGCTTGTCTGGGGTCACGTGGCTGAGAAGTGTCTGAGGTCAGGTTGGAACTCTGGACTCCCTGGTGTCCCCTGGTGGTGCCTCCTGGTGGTGCCCCCTGCTGGTGCCTCCTGGTGGTGCCTCCTGCTGGTGCCCCCTGGTGATGCCCCCTGGTAGTGCCTCCTGCTGGTGCCCCCTGGTGGCGGCCTCGCTTCACAAAATCCCAAGCTATCTTTAGACGGCAAAGAGGCCTGGGGTGGGGAGCATCCTGTGGGGATAAAGAACCATCCCAGCGGGGGACAAGCCCCCAACTCAGCCCTTTAGGCTTAAAATAGTGGCGTCCTGATTGCATCAACAAGAAAAGACCGTAATAATTGGGAACCACAGGACTCCAAACTGGATCTAATTAAAATTAAATTAAATTAATTATAAATAAAAAAAATAAAAAAAAAAAGAAATGCCCTTTCCTCTACTATTCAAACAAAGAGCCGGAGCTGGCCGTGCCCCGCCCCCACAGCCCCTCTCCACCTCCCAGATCGCCGGAGACGTCACGTGCCCCAGGCCGGTCTCAGCCGGAAACGGCAGGTTCTGCGGAGATACCAAAGGATTCCTGGTCCCCTCCCCCCCACTCCGCGGCTCCCTGTGGCCTCGGGGGTCCCACATCCGGGCCCTCTCCTCCCTCCGCTCCCCCTCCCCTCAGGCCCGCTGAGCTTCTGTCCCAGGAATAACCCCCCCCCTCCGGGACAGCGGCCCCTCCCTCACTGACCACCGGCCTCCCCCGCTTAATTCCGGTCGGGCCGCGGCCCTTCTATCCTGGGTGCACATCCCTTATTGTCTCCTCCTTATGGGCAGGACTTGTCCTTTGCACAGTGCCTGGTACACAGTAGGGGCTCGATAAATGCTTGGGGACGGCTCCCTCTCGCCTTGTGATGGGCGGCAGAAGCCTCCTCGGGACCAGCCCGAGCTGGGACCAGAATTCTGCCGGCTTCTGTGCCGGGATCCAGGGCAGAACGGAGCCCTCCTGGGGGCAGCGCCGCCTTGTGCCCCGTATACAGTGGCCGGCTTAAATGCTTCATGACTTGGACCCTCGGGAGCCTCGGTCCCTGGAGAGAAGTGACTGTAAGAGGAGACAGGTGTCGGAATTTGTACGGGTTCTGCCTTGGGGGCCCGGGGACCTTGCTTTCTGCTGGGTCAGTGTGGGGGGTGGGGAGAAGAAGCACTTATTAAGCGCCTACTATGTGCGGGCATCGGACCAAGTGCTTTATGGGGATGGCGCCACTTGGTGGACAGCTGGCAGGAGAGAGCCTCGCCGGAGAAGTCAGGGAGGGGTCCGGTGTCTCAGGAAGGGGCCCCTGGGAGAGAGCTCGGGGCATTCCCTCGGGGAGCGGGCCCTGGGCAGAGGGGGTGATCGGGAGCTGGTCGGGGGTCGCTGGGCCCGGGCTCGGGGCAGCCCTGCTTTGGGGGGCGGCTCCGGTCCCGCTCTGGGGCCTCTGTGGGGGGCGGGAGTGTGTCCGGGCGCTCCCGTGCACGTCCCTGGGCCCCTCGGAGCCGGCCCGCAGATCGCTCGGCGCCGAATGGCGGGGCTCAGGCTGCCCTCTGTCCTTTCTCCCGTCCAGAACCCCTGGGGCTGCTGGGATCGAGGGTCCGGCCGCACTTCCACATGGAACACGCTCTCCCGTCCTGGAGAAAACTCTCACTTCCAAACAATGGGGTCCCCCGGTTACTGCTCCTCCTCCTCCTCCTCCTGCCCGGTGGGTTCCGGGGCTGTGGGGGTTTGGCTGCCACTGCTGGGCTGGAAAGGAGCTTCTCCCAGCCCTGCAAATTTCCTCCCTGGCGGTGATGGGGGACAGGGGCTGGCAGGGCTCGTTTTGTTCTTTTTTGTTTTTGTATGTCCTGATTTTTTCCCTTTATTGAAAAACCTCTGTGTGGACAATTCTGCAGCATCAGCCCCTGCAGACCCTGGTGTTCCAGCCCCCCTCCCCCACCCCTTCCCTTAGACAACCACCAGCCCCATACATGTTAAACATGGTACAGATCTAGGTCAAACCCACGCACACCTAGTTTGTGCCCCGTTTCACAAAGCCGGAAACAGCCGGGGCGGGTAGCTGGAGCGAGAAAAGCCCCTTTCCCACAGCTCGGAGTCTCTGAGCTAGAAAGGGCCCCCAGCCAGCATGGTGCCCGGAGCTCCGTTTGAACGGCTTGTGAACCTCTCCGAGGGACCGGCCCAAGAACAAGCGAACGACCGCGCCCCGGACACTCGCGCTCTCGGATGGCGGCGGGGGTTTGGGCCTGGAAGGCCCCTCTGAGCCATCGGGTCCCTCCTATTACAGCCCAGAGAGATCAAGGGCTCCCAGGATCCCAGCGTCAGATTCTCTACGACGTCTGGACTCGGGCCTGGAGCGAAAAAAAAAGGGTGGATAACTGCTTAGCAACAGAGATTGTTTCTTTCACGTTTCCAGGTCTTTTATGGCTTGAAAAACAGGATTCCGAGAAGGACCCCCCAGATTTCACCGATGGGATCCAGTGACGTAAAAACCCTCCAGTCTCAGGCAACGGCTTCATTTCACACACGAGGGATTTGAGGCCCTGCCTGGGTGGAGCGACTTCTAAGCCTAAGAAACGGGGAAGGTCCCTTAGAAATGATCTCATCCTCGCGGAGTGCCGGAAGCAGGAAATCTGAGTTCGAATGCTGCCCCGGCGTTTCTCCGCGAGCCCCTGCCTCGTGTCAGATGGAGACAATGGCCCTGGTCTCTCAGGGGCTTGTGAAGATAACAGAAGTATTTAGAGCGTGTTTCACAAACCATGAAGAGGAAGGAAGAGGTGGGTGAAATTTGGACTCAGAATAGAGCATCGTTTCCGTTCAGAGCCCCACTCGGACCAAGTTCCCCCCGTTCAGCTCCTTCTTCTTGGAGGGAGATGGGCTTCGGATGTGGGAGAGGAGGTTTGGGGGCTTTCCATTACGCTGCTCCCCTTCCCAAGAGAGGGGGCTGCCAGCCCTGGGCTGAGAGAGGCGGGGTGCCCAGTGAGCATCGGGAGGGAAGATCCCGGGGGAGGACGGTCATGGAGGGTGGTCCGTCCGAGTCCTCGGAGAACTGGAGGAGGACTCAGAGTGTCCCCCCAGTGGGAGGGCTGTGGGTTACCCCGGGCCTAGCTGTCCAGGCTGTTCCCAGCCCACTCGGACCCTCTGGCCCTCCTTCGGCCCGATGCGCCCAGCTGTCGGCAGTGCTCTCCGACCCGGCTCCGCCAGGTCAATCGTGAGTCTTTCATGTGGTCCGTGACCCTTCACATGCAGCAGAGAATAATCTTCCCTTTCACCTGTATTCGGTTTCCCCCATGGATGATAATTGCTGGTTCCAGTAAGAGGCTAGAATAATCCCAGGCTATAAAAATGAAAAGGGGGCCGGGGGGCGTGTGAAGAGAACCCAAGCCGCAGAGCTGGGGATTGAAAGGCGGAGGTGTGGCCCTCAGATCAAAGTGGCCAGCGTCAGATGGTCCGGCCGCCCGGCAGATCGGCCTCTGCGCCTGGCCACCTCCTGGGATGGGCCGCCGCCCCGGCTCCGGCCCTCCTCGGGTTTCAAGAAAATGGGGCTCTTCTGTCAGGAGGTAACTCGATCGGGGGGCCCTGGGCGGGCTGGGGGCGAGTGCACCTGCCAGCCCGGCTCTGCTGGTGGCGGGATGCTGGGTTCCGGCAGCAGTTGGCTAATCCAGCGCCCCGGCCGGGCCCCAGCAACACCTGTCAACCAGGTGAGCTTGTCACTTTATTGCTGTCTCAAGTGGGACCACTGCTGGGGGCTCGCGCTTCTTAAAGGGAAAAAGTGAAAAAGGAAACACGAGGGAAAGAAAGGTCCGCGGTGAGCCAAGGCCGACCCCGGGTAGGAAGAGCCGGGCCCCGGTTTCTTGGCAGAAGCCTCTGGCCCCTTGGGATGGCAGTTGCTAAAGAGGCTCAGGGGCCCCAGGAGGGAAGGACTGATGGAGACGGGGGCTCATTGCTCACGTGCCCTTGGCCCCTGTCAAGGCTCCCTGGGGAACAGAGGCTGCTCCCTGTCTCTGAAAAGTGAGACCTCGGCCGTTCTCGGTGCTGATGGAGCCCTGAAACCTGGCGTTCTCTGTTCTGGCGTGCTCTCTCTGTTCTAAGGCCCTTTCCTAGGTCTGACATCCTGTGTTCCCTGTTCTAAGGCCCCTTCCCAGCGCTGACATTCTACTTTCTCTCTTCTGAGGGCCCTCCCCAGCTCTGATGTCCTGAGTTCCCTGCTCTAAGACCCCTCCCAGCTCCGACATTCTCTGTCAGATGTTCAGAGTCCTCCATTCGTGTTCCTGGACACATAATCCGGCTCTGGCTGAGCCTGCTAAATGGCCTCCCAGCCTGGCCAGCTGTCCCGTGTCTCCCCTGGGTCCCGCTCCTTGCACCACCCCGGGGTTGAGCTCTGGGACCCTTCGGCACGCAGAGGGCGGCCGCATTGTCAGGCCTGACTTTGCTGCCCAAGACGCCCCGTGCCCCTCACCCGTTGCCGAATGTTGGGGGAGCTCCACTTGGGCCAAATTGCTCGGCTGTGCTGGCCTGGCTCTGGTGTCCCCGGGGCCCGGCAGGCCCAGAGCCTGATAGATGGTAAAAGTGTAATCCTCAGTGCCTGTGAGTGACTGACTGTGGAGAATGCTTCCCACCACAAAATGAGGGGGACCTTGGTGGGGGCCCCCCAGTCACAGAATAGTCTAGATTGTACCTTTGGGATGCTCGGGCAAGGGGGCTGGAGCGAGGGGAAGGATTTGGGGGGGCTATAGCTCCTGGGCTTATTGGGGGCTTTGCCACTGGAGGATTGTGGGTATTACATTGTCATCGGGCACTTTTCTGAAATGGGATCATTCCTCCTTGGTGAAGCTGAGGGTTATGGACAATTCAGTGTGAGCTCATCTGTGTAATGTCCACTCCGAAGACACCCAAGGGCTCTTTGAAAAGGATGAGTGTGCTGACTTGCTTAGGACCTTTCTCAGGGCCACCCGGGAAGCCCTCCAATGCAGACTTCCTACTTCCCAGATATGACCTGGGCACCCTCCGAACGAGATGCAAACCTGCTTCAATGGCAGTTATCATTATTTCATACACCCGGCAGTAATTCCTAGGGACCCAGCTCCGTGCCCGACGCTCTTGGAGAGAATAGGAATAGCAGATATCTCACTTGCCCTCAAGGACCTCACCCTCTGATCTCGTGTGTGACGTGGATTTACTTTGGAAATAAAAAAGGAGCATCTTGTGAGTGTGCTTTATGCCAGAGGTTCCTAGAAGCTGGATGACTGGGTCACCTTTCTCCTCTGGGCATGTCAGCGATTGTTGAGAAGTTCTGAGGGTCCCTTGGTTATAATAATACACTTAGGTGAATTATTATAACATGTCCTACATCTTACTGTTCACATTTTACAGATGAAAGTATTGAGGCACTAAGAGGGGAAGGGATGTTCCCCATGATCGCATGTCTAGTCAGTGTCTGAGGTGATGTTTTAGCTTATTTCTCCAAGTTCAGATTTAACCCATCATCCCATGCTGCTTCCCATGGTTGTGGCAACTGAGACCTAAAAAGGGGACCCTTTCTTGGACAGAATCCACAATCTCATCAGTTCTGGCAGATGGCAGTGCCTGCATTTTTCCTTGCTGCCCTCGCCTCTCTCCTGAGCTCCTGGACCACTTGGCCAATGGTCCTGCTGGCTGCCTCCACTTGGCTATTCCATCCCATCTCGAGCCTGACGTGCCTTTGGCTGGTCCAGTCTCCTTCAAACATCCCCTTCGCCAAGTTTCCTTTTTCCTTGGGAGGGCTCCTCTGTCATTCCTCAGAGCCAGCTTTCATGCCTTCTTCCTCAGCCTCTCCAATTCAGATTCTTTTTTATTTTTATTTTGTATACAACCTTCTATTTTCAAAACATATGCACGGATAATTTGACAACATTGACCCTTGCATAGCCTTGTGCTTCAGATTTTCTCCTCCTTTCTGACCCCCTCCCCTAGATGGCAAGCAGTCCAATATATGTTAAACGTGTAAAATATATGTTAAATCCAATATGTATAAACATATTTATACAATTCTCTTACTGCACAAGAGAAATCAGATCAAAAAAAAGAAAGCAAATGAGTAAGAAAACAAAATGCAAAAGAACAACAGAGAGAGTGAAAACACTATGTTGTGGTCCACACTCAGTTCCCAGGGTTCTCTCTCTGGGTGGATATGGCTCTCTTCATCACTGAACAAGTGGAACTGATTTGGATCCTCTCATGGTTGGAGAGGGCCACGTCCATCAGAATTGATCATCATACACTATTGTTGTTGCCGTGTATAATGATCTCCTGGTTCTGCTCACTTCCCTCAGCATCAGTTCCTGTCAGTCTCTCCAGGCCCCTCTGACATCATCCTCTGATCATTTCTTACAGAACAATAATATCCCATCACATTCATATACTTATTCAGCCATTCCCCAACTGATGGGCCGCTGCTCAGTTTCCAATTTCTTGCCACCACAAAAAGGGTGGCCACAAACATTTTCCAATTCAGAATCTCTGGGTTGTCTCCACAATGGCTCCTCTCTTTCCCAGAAAACAGCCTTCTAGTTGGTTTTGCCACTGATAGACCTATCTAGCCAATCTAATCAAGAGGTCAGTGAACTTGCTTCTTAAATATTTGGACCACCCCATTTCCACAGAATTGCTTTTCTCTGTGATCCACTGCATGCATTTTATTTTATGCATTTGGAAACATTTCTGAGAGGGACCCACAGGCTTCATCAGGCAGCCCGAGGGGCCCATGAAGAACCATTGTTTAATTCATCTACCAAAATCATCTTTCTAATGCTCAGGTCTGACTGACCAAGTCACCCCTTCACTTAATGAACTATCTCCCTGCTTCCTCCAGGAAAGAATACAAATTCTTCAGCTTTGCATTTCAACTTCTTCACAGTTCGGCTCCCCTCCCTTCACTGAGATTCCAGAGGTACTCTATTTGGGGTTGGGATAATTTTTAAAATTAATCACAAATTTGGAACTAGAGGAGAGTTATGGGACAGTGGCAAGAGCCCAGTGGCTCTGGAATAAGAACCAACATCCAGACCCTCCTCGGATACTTGCTATTTGTATTACTCTGGGGAAATAATTTGTTCTTCCTTTATTGATCTAGTGAGAGGCAGTCTGGTAAAGCTGGTTGGGTCTCAGACTTGGACTCAGGGGACCTGGGTTTTAATTTCATCTGCATCACTTACTGACTGAATGATCCTAGATAAGTCACTAAAGCTCTCTGAACCTTGATTCCTCATTTGCAAAATGGGGGTCATCATAACTCTGGCACCAAAACATAGACAGATAGTGTCCTAGAGGGATACTAAAGTCGGAAGAGAGTTGAGAGGCCATCAAACTTAGATAATTTAAGAAACTGAGGCCCAGGAAGATTGAGTGATTGTACAACTCATCCTAATGTTAGTCAGGAGGTGAATATCAGAGGCAGAGAGCATTTGAACCCAGACCCTATACATTCAGAGCCAGATTCTCACAGCTGGTTATGAGGAAGGTGATTTTTTTTTTAAAATTAAAACCTATTGAAATAGAAGCTTTTAAGCACCTTTAATCATGCTTTATCTGGTCAGAAATGTTTTACCCAAGATGGCCCAGGATATGGAATAGAGATCAAAAATTCTACCAAGTAACTTGGGTCAGCCTGAAAATTGGCCCTTGAAGATCTGACAGCTGCTAGAGAAGGAGTCAGTGAATATGGGGAGATGTTAACATTTTATAGGCATTATTCAGTTATACTATAAATATGAGATAGACCATGTTCAAGAGGTAATGTTGGGGCTGGTCTATAGGGCTGGCTTCCTGATGCATTCTAGCTTTGATAGCCTGGAAAACTTTCTTTAGTGTCTCCAAAGCATTCTTGGTTAATGAATTCTATCTTTTCTCTTTTGGAATATCTTGTTCCATGTTCTCCTTTTCTTTAAAGAGCGATGTTGTTAAATCTTGTGTGAGCTTATTGTGGTCCATGGCATTTGAGCTCTTCTCATCTGTTGGAGATACTATTTATTTTGCCTGGAAGCTATGTATTTTGGCCATGGCATTCCTGGGAACTTTCACTGGGGGCTTTCTCTCAGGAGGTGACCAGTGGGTTATTTCTATTTTCATTTTGTCCTCTTGTTCTAATATTTCTGGGCAATTTTTAAAATGATGTCTTGAAAAATGATACCCAGGTTCTTTTATGGTCATGGATTTTAGATAATTCTGTGATTCCTAAGTTATCTCTTCCTGATCTATTTTCCACATCAACTTTTTTGATTTGAAATACTGGTTTTAAAAAGGGCTTTTATTTATCTTTTGCTCTCTCTCTTCCCTAACTCCACCTCTTTTGAATTTAATCTCAGACCCCCTAGAATTAGATTTGAATTAATGTGGATCCATGTAGCCTTTGGGAAAATTTTATTTGGAAATTTGATTATGGACATATAATTGGGCTAATATAGGGGTAAATGTAAGATATGTTAGACTCTCTTCATGACCCACGATGAGGAGGGAGTTCTTTGATGGCATATTGAGGAAGCAAAGAATTAAGGAAGGAAGGAAGGAAGGAAGGAAGGAAGGAAGGAAGGAAGGAAGGAAGGAAGGAAAGAAGGAAGGAAAGAAGGAAGGAAGGAAGGAAAGAAGGAAGGAAAGAAGGAAGGAAGGAAAGAAGGAAGGAAAGAAGGAAGGAAGGAAGGAAAGAAGGAAGGAAAGAAGGAAGGAAGGAAGGAAAGAAGGAAGGAAGGAAGGAAGGAAGGAAGAAAGGAAGGAAGAAAGAAGGAAAGAAGGAAGGAAGGAAGGAAGGAAAGAAGGAAGGAAGGAAGGAAGGAAGGAAGGAAGGAAGAAAAACATGTATCATGTCTTCATATTAAAATACAAATAGTTTATCCTTGTTTAATTACCAGTCCTGGCAGCTGGTACTGACTTAATGAATGCTTGCTAACTGATGTTCAAGATGAGAGTCTCCAAGATTTTTATTGGACAGAGAACTGGTCTTGGAGTTGGGAAGACCTGACTGGTCAAGCCTGATTTCAGACTTGCTGTGTGACTCCGAGAAAGACCTGGACATTTTCAATGTTCTAGGAAACTCTCTAAGGTACTAGATTGTAAGAGAGATATCCATTTGTAATAATGGAGTTTCCTCACTGGGAGATCCATTATTTTTTAAGGGAATTAGAATGTTAGAGACAGAGACAGAGAGAGGGAGAAGAAATAAAAGCTATCTAAGAAAGAATTGGAAAGGGAACTAACAATGTGACAAAAAAGGTACAAAACCTTGCCCAGGGAACAAAGCATCTTCTTGGTCCATGGAGCACACAGCTCCTAATGCTTTTCCTCAGGCTTTCTCTTTCTATTATCTATGTATCTTGTGTTTTCCTAGCTACTTACATGGAGTTTCCTCCATTAGAATGGAAGCTCTTTGAGGCACGGACTATCTATAATTTTTCTGTTTGTAATCCTAATTTTTAGTACAGTGTCTGGAATATAGTAGGTACTTAATAGATGTTTATTAAATTGAACTGAAAATGTCCAAGATTTAAAAAAAGAAAGGGAAGAGAACAGGGTGGGCAAACCATAGGCTGTGAGACTTGACTTGAATGCCTAACAGTCTGTTAGACCTTTTATTTGCGGGGGAGACTAGCAGAGCTGGGGGGGGGAGATGGGAGTGGTGGAAAACAGAATCTCCGAGAGCCCTTGGTGATTCATTGAAATGACAGCTCCCGTGATGGTTCAGGAGAGGTACATGTTGGCGATAGTGTATGAGCAGAAGGTGATCTTTTAACCCTAAATCAGTACTATCCTGGGACATCCAAAGAAACTTGGCAATACCATTGTCCCCCAAACCAGCCAACATTGAGGAAAAAATGTTTGTAGAAAAAGGGCCCAGATTCCTCCTTATCAAGAGCAATAATTGCTGATAGCAATAACAATAAACAGATAAATGTGTATATAAATAAATTAAAAACCTGCCTCAAACAAGCAAATAAGCATGAAAGCTCCAAGACTAGCATCTCCTCGGCGCCTCTCCAGATTCCCAGTCCTATTTCTAGTGGAATACTTACAGCCACAATCCCAGGAAACAAGTCCTGTGAAGAAGGGCCCGGCATCTCCACTAACTAACAAGTACCTCTCACAAGACAGGCCAGCCAGTCAGGAACCGTGAGGGAGAGACAGGGCTGCGGGTGCCAAGAGCACGAATTAAGCACCTGGAGCCCCATCTTCCCTCAGGCCCTGATGGAAATAGCCCAGAAGGTTGATCCATATCAGTTCTTGCAAGTTTTCTCAGGTTTCTCTGTCCCTGTCATCATTTTTGGCAGCACAATAGAGTCCCCCACAATCATACTGTGATTTCTTAAGCCATTCCCCAAATACCAGGCACTTCCCTGAGGTTCCAGTTCTTTCCCACTGCAGGCGGAGCGTCCAGAAATGCTGTTGTACATGAGACCCGTTCTGGTTCACTCAATGCCTTTGTTTTGAACTCACTGTATCCCCTGGCTGACTAGTAAAAGTAAACACACTCACAGGGGCACCTGAGCAGCTGGAACTAGGGTGATGAACAAGTGGCAGTCTCTGTCGAAGAAGAAGACAAAGAAGAAGAAGTAAGAGGAGGAGGAGGAAGAAGAGAAGGAGAAGGAAGAAGAGGAGGAGGAGAAGGAGAAAGAGGAGGAGAAGGAGGAGGAGAAGAAGAAAGAGGAGGACGAGGAGGAGGGGAAGGAAGAGAAAGAAGAGAAGGAGGAGGAGGAGAAGAAGGAGGAGGATGAGGAGGAGGAGAAAGAAGAGAAGGAGGAGAGGAGGAGAAGGAGAAAGAGGAGGAGAAGAAGGAGGAGGAGAAGAAAGAGGAGGACGAGGAGGAGGAGAAAGAAGAGGAGGAGGAGGAGGAGGAGGAGGAGGAGGAGGAGAAAGAAGAGAAGGAGGAGAGGAGGAGGAGGAGAAGGAGAAAGAGGAGAGAAGGAGGAGGAGAAGAAGAAAGAGGAGGACGAGGAGGAGGGGAAGGAAGAGAAAGAAGAGAAGGAGGAGGAGGATGAGGAGGAGGAGAAAGAAGAGAAGGAGGAGAGGAGGAAGAGGAGAAGGAGAAAGAGGAGGAGAAGGAGGAGGAGAAGAAGAAAGAGGAGGACGAAGAGGAGGGGAAGGAAGAGAAAGAAGAGAAGGAGGAGGAGGAGAAGAAGGAGGAGGACGAGGAGGAGGAGAAAGAAGAGAAGGAGGAGGACGAAGAGGAGGGGAAGGAAGAGAAAGAAGAGAAGGAGGAGGAGAAGAAGAAGGAGGAGGACGAGGAGGAGGAGAAAGAAGAGAAGGAGGAGGAGGAGGAGGAGGAAGAGGAGGAGGAGGAGGAGGAGGAGGAGGAGGAGGAGGAGGAGGAGGAGGAGGAGGAGGAGGAGAAGGAGAAAGAGGAGGAGAAGGAGAAGGAGAAGGAGGAGGAGAAGGAGGAGGAGGAGGAGGAGAAAGAAGAGAAGGAGGAGAGGAGGAGAAGGAGAAAGAGGAGGAGAAGAAGGAGGAGGAGAAGGAGGAGGAGGAGGAGGAGAAAGAAGAGAAGGAGGAGAGGAGGAGAAGGAGAAAGAGGAGGAGAAGAAGGAGGAGGAGAAGAAAGAGGAGGACGAGGAGGAGGGGAAGGAAGAGAAAGAAGAGAAGGAGAAGGAGAAGAAGAAGGAGGAGGATGAGGAGGAGAAAGAAGAGAAGGAGGAGAGGAGGAGGAGGAGAAGGAGAAAGAGGAGGAGAAGGAGGAGGAGAAGAAGAAGGAGGAGGACGAGGAGAAGGAGAAAGAAGAGAAGGAGGAGGAGGAGGAGGAAGAGGAGGAGGAGGAGGAGGAGGAGGAGGAGGAGGAGGAGGAGGAGGAGGAGGAGGAGGAGGAGGAGGAGGAGGAGGAGAAGAAGGAGGAGGAGAAGGAGGAGGAGGATTTTCAGAGATAATAAAAACCTTAAAAGCAATATCCTACACTCTCCTAATCCCAACAAAGTGAACCTGAAAGATAGTGTTTCCAAGTGAAAGCCAAGGAGACACAAATAGAAGAGTCACAGAGAGAAGCCACAATGTAGTCAAGTGACATCAACAAACATGTATTAACTGTCTACTATGTATTTCTACCAATAAACATTTATTAAGTGCTTACTGTGTGCAATGCACTGAACACTGGGGATAAA
This sequence comes from Sminthopsis crassicaudata, assembly GCF_048593235.1. Classification (NCBI taxonomy): domain Eukaryota; kingdom Metazoa; phylum Chordata; class Mammalia; order Dasyuromorphia; family Dasyuridae; genus Sminthopsis; species Sminthopsis crassicaudata. The sequence continues at coordinate 253,504,471 of NC_133622.1, forward strand.
AAGAAAAGAAAAGAAACAAACAGTCCCTGCTCTTGAGGAGCTTCTATTCCAATGGGGTAGACAACAGGTAAGCATTATAAACAAGCAAGAGACTCATGGGGTAAATTGAGAGTAATCTTAGAGGGAGCCACTAGCCTTGTGAAGGAGAGAGAAGGGCCCTTTGTAAGCAGGAAGAAAGGCCACCGGGACACTCAGAAGCTCAAAAGGACAAAATCCAGGAAAGGAGAATGTTTGACCTCAAATATCCATCTACAAATTTGCAAAGTTTAGGTAACTTTGTAAGAGAGGTGCCAGGTCAGGGAAGTATTACCCAGGGACAGCCAGATGGTGCAGTGGATAAAGCACCAGCCCTGGAGCTGCAGGGCCGGAATTCAAATCTGTCCTCAGGCATTTAATACTTCATAGCTGTGAGATCCTGGGTCAGTCACTTAATCACATCTGCCTCACAAAAAAGAAAAGAAAAGAGAAGGAAAGGGAAAGGGAAAGGGAAAGGAAAGGGATAGGGAAAGGGATAGGGAAAGGGAAAGGGAAAGGGAAAGGGAAAGGAAAGGGATAGGGAAAGGGATAGGGAAAGGGATAGGGAAAGGGAAAGGGAAAGGGATAGGGAAAGGGATAGGGAAAGGGAAAGGGATAGGGAAAGGGATAGGGAAAGGGAAAGGGATAGGGAAAGGGATAGGGAAAGGGATAGGGAAAGGGAAAGGGAAAGGGAAAGGGAAAGGAAAGGGATAGGGAAAGGGATAGGGAAAGGGAAAGGGAAAGGGAAAGGGAAAGGGATAGGGAAAGGGATAGGGAAAGGGAAAGGGATAGGGAAAGGGATAGGGAAAGGGATAGGGAAAGGGAAAGGGATAGGGAAAGGGATAGGGAAAGGGATAGGGAAAGGGAAAGGGATAGGGAAAGGGATAGGGAAAGGGAAAGGGATAGGGAAAGGGATAGGGAAAGGGAAAGGGAAAGGGATAGGGAAAGGGATAAGGAAAGGGAAAAGGATAGGGAAAGGGAAAGGGATAGGGAAAGGGAAAGGGATAGGGAAAGGGATAGGGAAAGGGATAGGGAAAGGGATAGGGAAAGGGAAAGGGATAGGGAAAAGAAAAAGGGATAGGAAAAGGGATAGGGATAGGGAAAGGGAAAGGGAAAGGGATAGGGGAAAGGGATAGGGAAAGGGATAGGGAAAAGGGAAAGGGAAAAGGGAAAGGGAAAGGGATAGGGATAGAGAAAGGGAAAGGGATAAGGATAGGGAAAGGGAAAGGGAAGTATTGCTGAGATTGAGTGGAACAATCAAAGGGGTAGGTGGGGGGTGGTTGGCTCTTTCTCCAGATGATCAGATAGGCAAGCTGGGAACTTTCAAGGGGATGTAGAATAGGAGTATTTGCATAAACCTCAATGGAGAGACACAGAAACATTTTATCATCAGCATATATTATAGACAACTTGGAAAGGACAGCTGCAAAATTAGAGAGAGAATACTGGAGACAGGAAGATGTGACAAATCCTGTCTCTGACACTTACTACTTGTGCCCCACTGGGCAAGTCACTTAATCTGTCTCTGCTTCAGTTTACTCACCTGTAAAATGGGATGCTAATAATAAATCCAGGGTTGTAAGGATCAGGTGAGACAATATTTGTTTTGCAAACTTTAGTACACTATATAAATGCTTTTTGTTATCATACTAGCCTGAAACAAAGGAGTGATGTAGTTGCAATGGGAGATTACACTTATATGACTACTTCTGGAAGCTTTCTGGAGGAAAAAAAAAAAAAAAAAAAAAAAAAAAAGCAGAGTCACAATAATCACTTGTCTTGCTTTTATAATAATTTCATCCTCCCAAAAGTTGGATGAACCAACGAGGGTGGGGTGGGGGGAGGGATTCCCTCCTGGATCTGATCCTCACTCAGCAGGAAGGGGGCTGCTTGGGAGAACTGACGGGTGGGTGATCGTTCCTTCCTGGAGTCTGTGACTGAGGAGAGAAAACTGGTATAACTCACGTGTAGCCGAGATTTTGGAGAGAATATTTCAGATGATTTGAAGGCTCTAAGAATCACCATTCTGCAGGGGAAGGCAGCTGAGGAAGGATGAGAAAGCAGTAATTAAATTCTGAGGACAACTAGGAAAACGATTCTAATGAGGAGAGAAGATGGGATCTGTTTGAAGAGACTGATTTGTTGCCAGGGGAAATCACCAACTCAGCTTTACAAAGCCATGGACGGAAGAGAGAAGAAGGGAAGGTAACAGGGTGAATGAAAAGCGTGTTCAGGATCATCTCAGAAGAGAACAAGGATGGAACGAGCTGCAGCTATTGACCAAAGCCCGGGAGGAAAAAAGAAGATCCCGGAAGTAATAAGACCTTTTGGGGCCTTAATGGGATGGGCTGGAATGGGATACAACAACTGGGATGGAAAAGAGCAGTAAGGGATTCTGGTGCGTGGGGTTTTGTCCCATCGACAAGCCAAAGGAACCTGCTTTTCCCTATGCTTCCCATCGAAACCTCCCGGCCGGGCGATATGTGGTTCCGAGGTACAGATGTGCCCTTTCCAAGGCCAGACTCCCAGCCAGATCTCTGATCCCAGCAGCCTTTGCTTCAGATAGAGGAGGCAGGAAGAAAGAAGAAATGCTCGATCCGAGTTTTCCTTCTCTTTTCTCCGATGAGGAAAATGACTTGGAGAGAACAGAACAAAATGGCGCGTGGGAATTGAAACTCAAGATAAATGAGCAAGGAGACAATAAGAGAACATCCGGAGGAATCCAAGTCACCAGATCCAGACGAACTGTCCCATTGAGTCCTGGAAAAAACGATGGGACGCAATTGCTGAATAACCGACAGTGATATTTGGGAAACCCTAGAGAAGCCGAGAGGAGAACAGACACTGAAAAATGAAGAGAACGGATTAATAAAAGTTATGGGCAAGTCGGTAATCTCTGGGAGAATTCTAGAAGGGAATGCAAGAGGTGGCTGGTGAGAATCTAGAAAAAAAAGCAGCCAGTGTAAAGAGCCAACCTGGTGACTAATAGTTATTCAGAAACTCAATATTATTAACTTGAGCCAATAACTGTTATTAATATTTAATATATTATCAATATATAAGAACAAATCATTATTATTAATACTCTAATAAGGTGAAATTTAAGAATGTTGGGTCAATCTTGTACACAAATATAATACGGAGGAGACTCGGTTATACGATTGTTGGTCTGGAAAAGATCTGAGGGTTTGAGTGGACTACAAGCTCAGGGCAAGTCCGTCAAGAGCAGGTCCTCCTCCCTCTGTCCTCGGCCCTCTTCAGACTGGCGGGGACTGTTGGGCCTCAGTGTTCTAGGAAGGGCATTGGGAGCGTCTGGGAGACAACCAAGGGAGGAGGAGGGCCAGCCACGTCACGTGAGGACCTGTTGAAGGGACAAGGCGCGTTTAGAGTGTGTGTCCGTGGGCGTGCCCACGTGTGTCTGTGCGGGGCCGTGCCTGTGAGTGGTTCAAGGGTCATGGGGGCAGGGTCAGCATGTCCTTTTCCACCCGGGAGAGCCCAACTGGGAAATGTGTGGGGAGGAAGGATGAGGCCGAGTGCAAAGGTCTGGTCTAGCTCCTCTTGTCGGGATAAGCAAAAGTCCTTGCCCCACGTTGGGCGCCAAATGTAGCGAGCTGTCATTTCTAGAAGCTGCCGGATCGCTCTCTGGGAAGAGATCTGCTGTGTCTACTCAAATCTTTAAGACAGATTCTTCTTCCTGTAGTGAACCGTTGTCTCCAGGCAGTTGCTGTTAACTCTTGTCCTTAGAAGTTACTTCCCTTCCTGCAGAGAGCCCCGTCAGGCCTGATGTAATGCAGAGACTTCTCTTATCTCTGGAGTGGTGTCCTCTTTTATCCTCCCAGAGAATGGGCGTGGGATAATGCAAGGGCTTCTGGGAAGAACCACCCCAGCCAATGAGCTTGCCCCCTCTATCAAGTCAACCTGAGTTCTCACCTTGTAATTGTCCAGAAAACCTGAATTCTCACCTTGTCACTATCCAGACAACCTGAGTTCTCACTTAGTAATCCTAACAGCCAAGTCCGGACAAAATTCCCAGAAGTGGGAGCGGCCCCCGCGGCGCAGGGGCTGCTGGGGGAGCTGGGCAGTCCCTGTGCCTGGAAGCCTTGCAGAGGGGCCGGACGGGCTTTCTAGCCGGGCACGTTAGAGAGCGGGCTCTTCCTCATCTCTGAGCTCTGGGGCTGCGAGGTCCCTTCCACGCGCAGCGGCCCTTCCGAGAGACTGGAGGAGCAGCCGTGGCTCAGGGCGTCTGGATCGGCTCCCTGGGGAGAAGAAAGGCTGCCGGGAGCAGAGACCCGGCTGGGGTCCGGCCCGGAAAGGGCGCGTCTGCAGCTCGGAACCGCACGTCGCCCGGCCGGAGGTTTCCATGGGACGCGCAAGGAAAAGCAGGTTCCTATGGCTTATCGATGGGACAAAGCCCCACGCACAGAGTCCCTTAATGCTCTTTCCATCCTAGTATTCCATCCCTCCCTCCCCCCCCCTCCCACACCCCCCTCCCATCCCCCAATTACCCCCCTCCCGCCCCCCCTCCTGTCCTCCCCTCCCACCCCCCCTCCCACATCCCCCCTCCCATCCCCCTCCCCCTCCCGTCCTCCCCTCCCAGGCCAGCCCGGAGACTTTAGAGGGAGCACCTTTCCTGAGTGCAGACTGAGCCAGACCCTTACTGGCTGTGTGCCCTTGGGGAGATCACTTGCCCTCTCTGGGCCTGTTTCCTCTCCTGTAGGATGAAGGGACCGGAGGGGGGGAGGGGAGAAACTTCCAGCTCGGATTCTTGGACCCCCTGAAGGGGGACTATTTGGACGGCCGACCAGCAGTACCCAGCAATGGCCAGGAGATGGCAGCAAAGCGCCGTCTGCGGGCTCAGGGCTGCTGGGGGGGGGGTGCTGGGAGAGGGTGGGGCTTTGGCCGGGCCCTGGGCTGGGGCAGCGTGGGGCAGGGGCCCCGTCCTTAGAATCAGGATCTAAGTTCAAATCCAGCTCCGGACGGGCCTCCACGTCCGGCTCTGGGAAGCCGGGGCCCCGCGAGGCCGGGCTGCCTTCCCTGTGGATCTGGGCCGGGCTGTCCCGGGGCAGGAACGGTCCGAGCGCTCTGGGCCGAGCACGAGGGCGGCCAGGGACGCCGCGGCCGCGCTCTAATGGCGGACGCTCAGAGCCGCACAGCGCCCGGCCTCTCGGTTCTCCTCTCCCAGGCGGGCCGACCCCCGCGCCCCGTGCTTCTGTAGCCTCGAGGCTGCCCCGAGGCCCTCCGCTCCGTCCTGGACTTCGGGCCGAGGGGCCGCGGGCCTTTGTCCGCGCTCTGAGCTCCTTGGAGGCGGAACCCTGGGACTTCCAGGGGCGCTGCGGGGACGCCCGGCACGAGGTGGGCCCCCTCCGGCCTGGGGGACAGGCGAAGGCCGCGGGGCCGGGCCTGGGCCCTCACTGCCGGGACCTCGGGAGCCTTTGTCCGGCAGAACTCCCTCAGCACCGAAGGCTGGCTCTGTGCGGGCCCAGGAGCTCCGGCGGTGCCGGTTCTTCCAGCCGGGTCGGGCCGGCTCTGCCGAGCGCTCTTCCCCCCATCCCAGTTTGAGGCCCGATCCCGACCTCTGGGGCGAGTGTTCTCCTCTGTAAGATGGGGGTGGGGGAGGGGGTCCTTGGGACCTCGGAGCCCCTGCTGGCTCGGAGCTGGCCCGTGGCGCCCCGGGGCCAACCCCGCCCACCCCCATTTCCCGAGAGCTCCCCCCCACACCGGCTGCATCCGGCTCCTCCCCCTCCGTGTCCCCCGCACTCAGAACCTGAAGTGGGACCTCGTCCCTGGGAAGCCCCCGCCGCAGTCCTGTCCAGGGGCCACCGGCCCCCTCCGGAGGCAGCTGGCTCCACCTGGCGGCTCGGCCGGCGGGCCTGATTCTGCCTCGGGCGGCCCCGCTGGCTCCCCGGCGCGGGCCCTCCAAGCAGCCCTTGAGACATTTGGGGCAGCCACCAGGACCCCTGCTCTTCCCCCTCATTTCCCCTCAGGATCCAGGTGGCACCGGGCAGGGCGGCCTCCTCCGGCGCTCCTCCGTTTATCAGTGTCTTTGTTAAATTGTGGCCCCCAGGAAGGAGCCCCCCCCAAGTACTGCGGGCCTCTCACCCCTCCTCCTGGAAGTGTCGCCCCCCCCTCCCCGCAGCCCCAGGCGGCCGCGCTGGCAGGGCTGATGTCTGACGTGGGGTCCTGCACCCCCTCCCACCCCCTTCTCCCCATCCCCCTCTGCCCCTTGTTCTCTGAACACTGGGGGCCTTCCTGGCCATCGGTCTCCTCTACATGGACAGAGCACCTCAAGCCTAGAGACACTTATAGCTGCATGACCCGGTGCAAGTCTTTGCTTGCCTCGGTTTCCTCACCTGTGAAATGGGAACATTGGCATGTGCTTTTGAAACTTTGTAGAAACACGAGTTAGAATTACCCTTCAGGTCAGAAGCCCGCCGAAAGATGGGTGAAATGTGGCTTGGGGGGCTGGCCTGAGGCCCCCCCTCAGCTCCAGGGCCAGCTTCGGTGGGTCTCCTGGCCCTGAGAGGGGCGTTTCCTCGCCCCGGCCCCTCTGATCTCCGACCTGACACAGCCAGAACCGGGGGCGGCCGTTCCGGGGGCTTTGGCCCTCAGGGTGGGTGCCGGCCCGGTTCCATCTCCTGGGTAGCCCGGCTTCTCCCACGGGGGGAGGCTCACGTGCCCTCCCAGGGGGCTCCTTCCCTTCTGGCACGTGAATGGAGTCCCGGGTTCCAGTCTCCAGCTGCCCGTGTGCCCTCCCTGTGCGCCCGGGCCCTCCTCCGGTGCGTGTGAAGCTGGTGGCCATGCCCGGCGGCCCCTTCCCCTCCCACGGAGGAGCAGCGCGCTCCAAGAAAGGAGCGTTTGATGTCCTGGGACGGCAGCCTCTTGCCAAGGGCCCCCAGACTTTCCTGTCTGGCCGGGGCCCAAACCAAACTCCCAGGGGGCGAGCCCCGGAGAAAAATGCCCAGAGAGGCGCATTGACAAATGGGCGCGGAGGCGCCTCCCCCCGGGCCGGGCTGGGCTGGGCTGGGAGGCTGGGCAGGCTCGCCCCGGGACGCTTCTGTCGCTGGCAGTCTGGGCCAAACCGGAGCGGAGCGGGCCCCAGAGACATATGGCGTGTCGGCGAGGCCCCGTGCCAAGCGCCCGTCCTGGCGCGGCGGCCTCTGCCATCTGACGGGCCCGGGCTCAGTTTCCCTGGGTCTCGCTCTGCGAGGATGGAGCCTGACCCAGCTGGGCCCAGCCGGCTCTTGGGGCCTCGTTCCCCGGTGGCCGCTTTACGCTTGGGGGCTGGGGGGCCGGTTCCCAGGGGGCCTGGCCCGAGCCAAGAGCTCCAGAGCCTGTTCCAGGGTCCCTCCCATCACCAGCCTCTGGGGCCCAGACTTTGCCCGGCCCCCATTGAGATGGGAAGCCCCCCCAATAAAGGAGGCCGATTCTCTTCAGCAGAGACCTCCAGCGCTTTCTCCTTTGAAGGCAATGTTTGCGCATTAAGCATTTTCCCACAGCGGGGAGACAATGTCCCGGCCTCTGCCAAAGATCACATGCGCCCGGCCTCGTCGCTCCCGCGGCTGAAGGTGAATTTGGAGGCCGGCCAGGGAGGGCCTGCCAAGGCCCGTCATTGATCATGATCAGGACTCTGATTAATATCTGGGGCCCGAGAGGCGCGTTTGTGCTCCCGGGGGCCGCGGGGGCCTCGGGGACGGGGAGACCTCCCTGGCCCGGCAGGCCCGGCCCGGGGAGCGGGGGCCGTGTGAACGGCGGCCCGGCTCCTGCTCGCCACGGCTGCTTTGAAGTCCTTCCAGTGTGCCGGGCAGATGATGCGCCGTGTGCTCTCCTTTCCGTTTCCAGTTTGACGAGATTCAGCGGGCAGAGCCCAATGACCCGCTCTCGGGGTGGCCCCGGGGCACCGGGGAGGAGGACTTGGCCCCTGACCAGTCCCCGTGGGTCTGCCGGAGCCGCTCTCCTGAGGGGAGCCTGGGCTCTCGGGACCCAGTCGAGTTGTCGGTTCCCAGGGTCCTCTGGCCCACGGAGCCGTCGCCCTTCCCCCTCCTCCCTCTAGCCTGGGTCCCCCGTGTCACTCCTCCCCCCGCCCCCGGGCATGGCCCCAACTGCGACGTCCGGCTCTGGGGCACCTTAACCAGAGAATGTTCTGTGCAGGTCGAAAATGGCGCCTTTGGATCCTCTCCAGGGCCAGGACTTCTGGGCTGGAAGGGCTTCCGGAGCTCCGAGGGGTCTGGCACAAGATGGGTGAACACCAGGAAAAGGGGCAAGCGGGAGAGAGGGTCCCAATTCTGTCCCCCAGAAAATAGAGGTGCCAGGGGAGGGGCTGCCCAGAGGGCACTCAGTGGGGACAACTTAGGGCTCATGAGACTCAATGATGAAACAAAGCAAAACGGGCTTCTTGGGTCACTGCTGTGTGCACAGCCGAGCTGGGGGGCCGCATTCCCCCGTCCCTGCCCTTGGGGGGCTCCCGGTCAGGAAGGGAAGAGAACGTGAACAGCTTCTCCAAAGGGGTCACTGGGCTGGGGGCAGGGAATCATGTGATTGGCTCATTTTACCCATGAGGGAACTAAAGCTGAGGATGTGGGGGGGATGACTGTGAGAGAGAGGGAGAGACAGAGACAGAGACAGAGAGAGACAGAGTCAGAGAGAGACACAGAGACAGAGAGAGATACAGAGAGACAACAGAGAGAGACAGAGTCAGAGAGACAGAGAGACAGAGACCGAGACAGAGAGAGAGAGAGACAGACAGAGAGACAGAGACAGAGACAGAGAGAGATACAAAGAGACAACAAAGAGAGAGAGAGAGATACAGAGAGACAACAAAGAGAGACAGAGAGAGAGAGAGATGGTCAAAGGGCATGGAACTTTTATTTTTGGTCCTTGTATTCTTGGTGTCTAGAATACTGTAAGTTCTTAATTAGTGCTTGTTGCTGGAACCAACGAATGACTGAATGACTGGGGAAGCTGCTCACAGGAAGTGGCCGCTGAGCTGGACCTTTTCCGGACCTTGGGCCCAGGCGCTGTGAGACCACAGAACAAGCGATGGGGGTAAGCGCCTTGGCGGCCATGCTACGGAGTTAGATGGATTTGGAGCTTCCGGGGCCTTAGGGTTCACCAAGTACAATCTGCTCATTTCCCAAGTGGGGAAACAGGCCCAGAGGGACGACTAGCTGGTGAAGAAGGTGTTGGGGGCCAGCTGTCTTAAGTTTTTTTTTTGTTTTTTTTTTTCCTTCCAGATCTTTCCCGAGGGCGCAGAGGAGGCCATGCTGGAGTCTTGGATCTTGTGGCTGCTTGTGCGTTCTTCCTGGGGGGGCTTTGGACTACTTGGGTGGGGCCTGCGCCAGGGCCTCCCGAGCTCATATGGGTCTGGCTGGCCACGGTCAGACCCCTGAACCTCGATCCCAATACGGTGACATCACTTGGGCCCTCTGAGGACGATAACCAAACTCACCCATTCTTCCTCCGGGAACGTCTGCCGGCACTTGCACATCTGGGAGCAGCTCCGTTGAGTGGAATAAGAGAGGCAGTCCAGAGTGGCCCCCTGACCAGGAGAGTCTGGCTTCCTGCCCCTCCCGCTCTGCTGATGGCTGAAGCACAGCCCCGGGGCTCCGGGAGGTGCAGGTGCCAACCTGGGAGGGGCAATGGGGGATCCCCGTGGGCAGATTAAATCATAAACTCAGAAAACATTCTTAATAAGGAACGGTTTTCCCTTGGTTAGAGGTCTCTCTAGTGGAGGTGCATTCCCCCTGGTTGGACATTCTCATGCAGAGAAAAACTCTCTCGGAGCCTTTGATCCCCCTGGAGAACGGGGCCCACGGCCTGCTGGCAGCGCCCCCTCCCTGCCCTTGGGCCCATCTTAGTTGGCTCTCCCGCCCATGCCCACTGAGCGTCTTGCTCTCTGTTGCTTTTCCCCTGGAAACGCGCTGATGTTCCCCTGATTTGTCCAGTTAGTTTCACTGCTGTGTCTGTCTGGGCTCCGGCGGCCGTAGCTGCCCCTGGGATCACCCGTTCTAGTCTCTCCATCCCTTGCTTAGCGTCTGCCCCACTGGCCATTCTCCTCCTCGGCCGAAGACTCGGAGCGTGAACGTCCGGGGCCAGGCCGTGCTCCACCGGCCGCTGTCCCAGAAGTCCCCGCGCGAGGCTTTCCCGCCTTTGAGAGGGCTGCTCCCCCGTGGCCCCGGCTGGAGCCCCCCCGCCCCCCCGCATCCTCCCACCGGCCATTTGGACATTCTCGGCTCCTGCAGGGGCTTCCTCCTTCCCCTGCTGTAGTTGGAATCAGAGTGAGCACAAGAGATACCATTTGGACCATGGAACATCAAAATCAAAAGGAAGGAAAGCCCAGCAAATCTCCTCAGTTAGAAAATGTTTCCAACCCCCAGAGGGAGCTTTACTCTGGCTGACAACGTCCCAGTGGAGCAACCAATGAATCAATAAACACATATTAAGCACCTACTGTGTGCCAGCCTCTGTGCTAAGCGCTGGAGACACAACGAGGCAAAAATCAGCCCCTGCTCGCAAGGATCTCGCAGTCTGACGTCGTGGCTGTTGACAACCGATACAATGGTGGACTTTCAGACGAGAGCCTGGCGCTTGCTCCGCTGCTAATGGAGAGTGTGGGCAACTTGAGGGCAGGAAGCATTTCGGGTTTTGTGTTTGTCCCAGAGCCTGGCACACAGTAGGTGCTTAATACATGCCTACTCCCTGACCTCAGCCCCCTGAGGGCCGGAAGCATTTCAGTTCTCACCCTTAGTTACGTAATGTAATATTTCCTTGTATTTGCTGCATATGTATCGTTATCAGTTTTTAATCTGCAGCCTCTGAGCCAGCACAGTGCCCCCAAGCCCACAGTAACGTTCTCGTCTCTAGAGTAATGTTCTCTTGGGCAGGTTTCTTGGGGGGCTTCTGGAGGCAGCCTGAGTTTCCGTTCAGTTTAATAATCCCAAAATGCAGCCAGGAGCTAACGTCCGGGTGCTTTATTGTCTCCTTTCCTGGGCCCGGTGACTTTCCCAGAGGCCTCTCTCTCCTTGGTTCCGAGAGCTCCCTCCCAGTGTCTCCAGCCAGCGCCGAGGTGGACGTGGCAGTGAATCTTCTCCGCCTCCCAGAGAGTCCCCGGGCTTGTGGGAGCTCCTTAAAAGTGTGCTCTCTTATCTGGAACCATGCCCCAAAAGTGATCAAACTGGGCATCCCCTTTGACCCAGCAGGGCTACTCCTGGGCTTATACCCCAAGGAACTACTAGAGAAGGGAAAGGGACCTGTATGTGCCAGAATGTTTGTGGCAGCCCTTTTTGTAGTGGCCAGAAACTGGAAACTATGTGGATGTCCATCAATTGGAGAATGGTTGGGTAAATTATGGTATATGAAGGTTATGGAATATTATTGCTCTGTAAGAAATGACCAGCAGGAGGAATACAGAGAGGCTTGGAGAGACTTACATCAACTGATGCTGAGTGAAACGAGCAGAACCAGAAGATCACTGTACACTTCAACAACAATACTGTATGAGGATGTATTCTGAGGGAAGTGGAAATCTTCAACATAAAGAAGATCCAACTCACTTCCAGCTGATCAATGATGGACAGAAACAACTACACCCAGAGAAGGAACACTGGGAAATGAGTGTCAACTGTGAGCATTGTTTGTTTTTCTTCAAGTTATTTTTACCCTCCAAATCCAATTCTTCCTTTGCAACAACAACAACAACAACAACAAAATTCGGTTCTGCACATATATATTGTACCTAGGATATACGATAAGATATTTAATATGTATGGGAATGTCTGTCATCTAGGGGAGGGGGCGGAGGGAAGGAGGGGAAAATTCAGAACAGAAGGGATAATGCTATAAAAAGTTACCTATGCATATGTCCTGTCAAAATGTTATAATTATAAAATTAATAAAAAAATTTTTTCCCTGGCAAAAAACAAAAAGTGTGCTCTCTTGAAGGTGTGAATCTTGTGAAGTTCTAGTAAGTACCTTCCTGAGCTAGAGAACTGTTCAGTAGCACGCTACATTAGATAGTGACTGTCTCTATCCATTCCTGAGACTTAGCGCCTGGTAAGAATCCTCACAGAGTCAAGCACTTTAAAGTGACCTCATTGGTCGGCTCAAAGCTGCTCCATTTCCCTGATTCGGGAAGGGGAGGGGGAAGATAGCCACGGGGGGGGGGGGGGAGTGAGGAACACCCACTCTGTTACCGGCAAGAACTCCGGACTGGAATTTTGGGGGAAACCCAGCAGGGGCCGAGCCAGGAGGGTCTTTCCCAGGGCGGTCTTCCGGCACAGCACAGAGGGCTGCTTTCAGCGACGCTCCCGGTCACTGTGCCCCCCAGACTGTGCCCAGAGAGGGGGAGGCCGGCCCCCAACTTGGAGCCCTTTTTGTCAACTCATAAACCAAGTCTGGGAGGTGCCAGCCCCCTAAACCGAGTCCTTTGGGGGGCAGTGGGTACAGCTCTGCAGCCTGGCAAAGGAAGCAACCGACTGAATCTGAGCGCTAACTGGGTGACCCTGGGGGAGTCATTGAATTCAGTTTCCTCAGTTTCCTTCTCTGTAAAATGGAGATAAGCTCAATGGCCCCTCCCAGGCTTGCTGTGAGAACCCATGGATCATCTTTTCCAGTGCCACATAACCACCCCTTATTATTGCTATTGTTATTTTTCCACGCCCTCCCCCCTGAGTTTGCCTTGATGTAAAATGAATGGATTGGACAAGACGCCTCCAAGGTCTCTCCCACCTCCACGTCCGTGATCCTTTATTTCGAATAGCATCTGCACTCAGATCCAGTTCTTTACGGGCTGCCAAGTGGGGGCCCAGCACGCGACGGGAGCTCGGGGCCATCGAGTCCGAAGCCTTCATTTCCAGAGAAGGAGATGCGGTGGGGACGGCGTGGCCCGGTCCCGATGGAGGGCACCTGCTGCCTGTGACGATGGAGGGCACCTGCTGCCTGTGACGATGGAGGGCACCTGCTGCCTGTGACGATGGAGGGCACCTGCTGCCTGTGACGATGGAGGGCACCTGCTGCCTGTGACGATGGAGGGCACCTGCTGCCTGTGACAGGCCAGAAGAAGCTCCTGAGCAGGAGCCGGCTCTCTGGAGCCTGTGTTTGCACCCCCCCCCCCCCAGAACAGAGGGTCAGAGGGAGCCCGGGCGAGGCCCATCCCCCGTGGGCCTCTCCGTCTCTCTGGAGGGCCTGCTTTGGGCCTGTTTGGGGCCTTCTCCAGGAGGGAGCTGGACTTGCCCGATTTTCCCGGCACAGACAAAGCTCTGGGCTGCTCTTGTTTCTGCTCCTGAGCCCCCATGTGGCAGGACGGTTGGGGCTTTTCTCCTGAAGTTGGCCGTCTCGTCATTCTGGGTTAGTTCAAAGGCGGCCGGCTCAAGGTCAAGATGGGCACCGGGGAGGAATTTTCTGTGGCCAGTCAGCTGCGGGAGCACGTGGGCCCGCCTCGGGCCCCTGCCCCCTTCCTGATCTCCTGGGCGCCTGAGTGCCCGCTCATGGCAGCGCCGGGGCAGACCTTTGAAACATTCCCCAGCACCGCAGTCCCTCATGGGGAGGGGGGAGCACTTCTGGCATTAGCATAGAAATTGCCAGGAGGGCCCATGATGGCCGGGCATCCAGAGTCAGGTGACTCGGCCGGGTTGCAGCCCACGGCCAAAATCTCCAGGCCCAACTGCGAGGTGGGAGCTCCTGGGAGCCCTGGTCCCACCCCGGGCCGAGGCAGAAAGCGGGAGCTGTCCTGGGAAAGACCGGGGGAAAGGCACTTTATTTGCTCAGCTCTGTTAGTCAGGAGAAAGGCCTTTGATAAGGGGGGGGGAGAGGGGCCGAGCGGGGGGCACTGGAGACACTCCTGGGGAGCACAGCAGTGGCCGGGCTTCGGGAGGAGCTTCCCCCCTCTCCCCCAGCCTTTCCCCCTTGTTTTCTCTCAGTGGGACAAGGTCACCAAGAGGAGAAAGCGAGAGCCTCCTGTCTCGTTGTCATGTCTGGTGGAAGCGGGAAGGACGGGTATTTCCCCCAGATCTGACAGCCCCATTAACTCTGGGCCCCTGGGATTGGCCCAGGTGGTTGATTATTAACCATCTGCCAAGTGTGACATTCCAAGCCGGGCCCGAGGGATCGGGTTCAGGACCGGGCGTGGGCCTGTGGGCGGCGGCCGGACCGGGGGCTCCCTTCTGGAGAGAGGCCGGGCCAGAGGTCGGGGTCTCAGGTCACTGCTATGAAACCCATGGGCCTGGGAGCCAGGGACGGGGGGAAGCACACGATGTCCCCAAACGGGCATGTTTAGTGTCAGGGTGCAAGCCCATTTTACAGATGGGGGAAACTGAGGCCCAGAGGGAGGCGGGTCCCCTTCCTTTTCCGAAATGGAAAGTGAGATACAGGGAGGTCAAGGGACGCGTCCGACGTCAGCAGGCGGGAAACGCCACGGGGACTTCCGAAGGCCGCTCTCCGTCCAATCTCTGCTTTCTGGGCCTTCCTCCTGTTCCCTTGGTTGTGGAAAGCAGCCCCTCTGTAAGGGTCCGTTAAAGGGCCGGCAAGCACAATGGACGATGGAGAGTTTACATCCCGTTCCTGATTTCGGAGTGTTCAGGATTCCGGCCCGGGCTGGAGGTCCCACCCACGAAGGACTCCCTATGTGCTCGTATCCAGTCACATGCGGGGCCCTCGAGACCACTGGGTACTTACGTCCCGATTGCCCTTGCCTGACCTGTAATGGACCCTTCCAGTGTGAGTTTGAGTGTGAATCCCTCCTGTCCGGTCTGGAAGTGCGCCTCGCTCCCAACTTGACCCCCCCCTTGGGTTTTCCCGACCTGGGCTGCTTGCCCTCCCTTAGGGCCTGGCTTCCCACCCTCCCCAGTCCTCGAGGTCCACATAGGGGGGGACCTGGTCCTTAGCCCACGTGGCTCCCACCTCCCACCTGAGGAGACCCCCCCAGTGGCAGGGGGAGCCACAGGGCTCTGTCCCCTCGCCACCTCCCCGCCTCAGAGTCAGAGATGAACTCTTTCAGTTTGGAGATGGGGAAACTGAGGCACGAGGGAGGGAAAGGGCCCCGCCCAGGACCTGGTCATCCAGGAGGCGGCATTCATTGCTCCCTGGAGCTCCAGGACGGCCTGGCCCCCGAGGGCACGCCGGGTTTGAGGGATTCCTCAGGTTGGAAACCTGTTTTAGGTAGTGAGAGCCGCAGATGGGATCCAGCCACGCCCCTGGCCGCCACTGAGGGCTCCAGGAGGGGGCTGGCCATCACGGGGGGGGGGGGGGGGGTGGGAGGTGGGGGGAGGGGGAGGGTCTGGCAGATGGAGCTCAGGCCCAAGATCTCAGAGCCGAGTTCGAGCAGAGGGTGGGGCTGGTGGGGGGGAGGGGGAGGAGGGGCGATCTCCCACCCAGGGAACAAATCTTGCTAGAACTGAGCATTGTGAAACCTGAGGGGAGCAGAGGCGTCTCCCCCTGCGCGCGGCCCCGCCTCTGACCTCTCCATCCCCAGGAAAGGGGTGCAAGGGAGGCGGTGTGGCCCACTGAGACCGGGGGCTCCCTGTTAAAATTCCAACTCAGCCATTTGTTAGCACGGTGACCTTGGAGCTGTCCCTCCTCCTGGCCAGTGCTCAGGGTTCTCTGAGGGGATTAAACGCATCTCAGGGATTTCCGGCCGAGCCTGGATCTCACCTGAGGGGGCTTGGTCGGGTCCCATCTCAGGACCTGCTCCTGGGTCTGCTTTGCCCCCTCCCCCCCCACTCTGGGCCCTCTTCCAGGTCCTGCTAATGCCCCTCCCCCTTACTTCAGGTGGAACATGTGCTGGAGAGAATCCCCACATCCCCTGACCACAGGCTGGGGTTCCCAGAGCGTCACCAGGGAAGGGCCGTTTTAGGGACGGCCGGGGAGCCTGGGGCTGCCGGGACCAGGATGGAGACGCCTCCGGGGAGCGTGGGGGGCCGTGGGGGGCGGCTGGAGGCAGAGGGGGCAGACGGCCCTCCTCCAGAGCCGGGGCGGGCACCCGGAGGTGTCTGGGAGAATTCAGGCCCGGGACTTGCCCCCCCCCCAAGAATAAAAGCTCACCCACACACACATTCCTCTGAAGCAAAGGTGTGTCAAGGAGAAACAGCGCTGGAGGACACGAGCTCCCATCAGCAGCCGGGGCACGTGACGGCTGCAGGAAACGCCGGCCCCAGCTGGGGCGGCCTTGGCTGGAGGGCCCCGTGCCAGGGCCGGGGAGGGCACCTCTCCCCAGCGTGGCACCCGGCTCACATGACTGCCGCCCGGCAGGGAGAGGGAGCCCGGCGGCCTGGGAGTCCCTCGTCTTCCTGTGTCTGGTCTCCCCGGCTTCCCCTTGCGGGGCCCCTCCTGGCCCACTCTTCCTCTCCTCTTTCAATCCCCATGGAATCCAGAGCCTCCGGCCTGCCGCCCCGCTGCCAGCCAGCGCTTGCTGGGAACCCCAGACTTTGCTCATCTGGGAACCCCAGCCTGTCTGGGGCCGGGACCAGATGAGCTGCTGTTTCTCACGTGCAGCACAAACGTGTTCGCTGCTATTTTTGCCCCCAAATTATCTTGCGTTTATTTGGTACAGCCGCCCTGCCCCTGCCCCTGCCCCGTGGCGCCTTGAGGGGCCTGAGCTGGAGGCCCCGGCCCAGGTCGGCCTCCGCAGCCTCGCCCTTCCTCCCTGCCCCAGAGCTGCTGTCCCGCCGAGGCTCTTCTGGGCCTCCTTCCTCCCGTGCCCCTTCCCGCCCCTGCCTTGGCAACGGGGCCCGTCCTTGGCAAGGTGGAGCCGTCAGCTTCCTTTCACTCCAAAGCTGGCCTTTCCTGGGTGTGGGAAACTCCCGGGGTGGACGCTCCGTCCCCCAGCGCAGACCGCCATGTGGTTTCTTCGGAGAGCCTCCCAGAGATGGCGGAGACGCCGGTGGCCGCTGGCCTTCCTGCCCCGCTAGGTCACCGGTGCAGCTCGGCTCAGGGGCAGGACTCTCCCTGGGGCCGTGCTCCTCCCCAAGGTGCCAGGCTGGCGGGGTCAGAGGGCGGGTCAGAGGGCCCCAGTACAGCCTCCCCCTTTCCTGATGGGAAACGGGAGCCCAGAACCCCAGGGTTCAGCTTCCCTGTGCCAGGAAGAGGCTATTTCAGGCCTGGATTCCAGCAGCGAGATTTACTGCCCGGAAATTGTCAAGACCTGAGTTCAAATCCCGCCTCTTCCATTTGTTCCCCATGCGACCCTGGGCAAGTCCGCTCCATCCATGAGTTTCCTGTAAAAGGAGATTGATAATCCTGCCCTTTTCGTTTCTCCCATCCCCCACGGACCAAAGGGATGCAATGGAAAGATCTTTTGTCGCTCAAATGAAAGGGGCATGGGGGGAGGGGAGTGAAGGGTGTTTGCGGTTAATAATTTATTATAATTTCATTATGACGTAATAGTGAACAATAACAGCCCCGTGACTGCCACACACGGCCTCCCCAGGCCCCGTCAGGCCCAGCCTGCGACTATTATGGTCTGGGTTTCTTTTTGGCTTTGTCGGTTCCACTTTTATTTACTTTTAATCCCCTCGCTTTAGGAATCATGTTGGGAGAGAAAAGTCAGAGCAGAAGGAAAAGCTGAGAGGAAACACAGAGAGGGAGGGGCGCGGACGGGGCGCGGACGGGGGCGCGGACGGGGGGCGCGGACGGGGGGCGCGGACGGGGCGCGGACGGGGCGCGCGGACGGGGGGCGCGGACGGGGCGCGGACGGGGCGCGCGGACGGGGGGGGGCGCGGACGGGGCGCGCGGACGGGGGGCGCGGACGGGGCGCGGACGGGGCGCGGACGGGGCGCGGACGGGGGGCGCGGACGGGGGGTGCGGACGGGGGGGGGGGCGCGGACGGGGCGCGGACGGGGCGCGGACGCGGGGCGCGGACGGGGGGCGCGGACGGGGGGGGGCGCTGACGGGGCGCGCGGACGGGGGGCGCGGACGGGGCGCGGACGGGGCGCGGACGGGGGGCGCGGACGGGGGGCGCGGACGGGGGGCGCGGACGGGGGGGGGGCGCGGACGGGGCGCGCGGACGGGGGGCGCGGACGGGGCGCGGACGGGGCGCGGACGGGGGGCGCGGACGGGGGGTGCGGACGGGGCGCGGACGGGGCGCGCGGACGGGGCGCGCGGACGGGGCGCGGACTGTCCTTCGGTCCGGCTCTGTCTGCACGCGGCCGTTCCCTGTCCGAAGCCGCGGGATCGCCCGGAGACAGCGGAGCCGGGGGCGGGGGGAGGAGGGGGGCGGCCGCTGGGCACCCACGCTCTGAGTACCTGCTGCAGAGCACCGGGCCGGAGCCGCGCAGCCGTCCCCGCTGGAGAGCCCGCCCCACGGGGAACACAAAGCGGAGCCCCGGGCGGCTTCCCCGCCGCCCGCAGCGGGCGCTGACTCAATTTCCTCCTCCCGGATGAGGCAAAGGCTCGGCCAGAGCGCTGATTAAAGCGGGAGCGGCCGCCGGCCAGGACGTCCGGCCCGGGACACGCTCCGAAAAGCCCGGAAGGATGCGGACAATGCGCGCGCCCCGGCCGGCCTGGGGGCGCCGGGAGGAAGGGCCCCCACAAAGGCGCGGCCCCGGCTTCTCAGCCCCACAGCTCCGGCGGCCCCCAGGAAGGGCGGCCGCGCGCCCGGAGCTCAAGGAGCCCAGAGAAAGGCAGAGACGAAGGACCGCGGCTCGGAGAAGGGTGGGCCGAACAAAGGCCGCCGGAGCCCGGGAGCCCGGGCGGGGGCGGGAGGGAGAGGGGCCCGGGGGGAGCGAGAAAGCCAGGAGGGAGGAAGGAAAGAGGAA